>NC_133647.1:50793214-51093214 GCF_009905375.1 Apium graveolens | reverse complement strand
AGCAGTTGCTCCTCAAGTGTGAAGCACTCCACCGGTATCCACCAAGAAAACGATGTTAAGGAGGAGGAAAGAGGTGGAGAGAATTGGGTTTTCCAAACTTTTTGGGTTTTCGGGTTTCGATGGGGTTAGAATAAAATTAGGGTCTATAATAGTGTATTTATAGGCAAAATTTTCAGCTGAAATTTTCCCATAAATATTATTATTATTATCCCATTTATTATTCTCATTAATAATTAAAACACCTTTTAATCATTAATTCTTTTTCTAAACACTTTAGAAATAATTCTCTCTCTTGATTTAATTTCCCAAAAATTAAATCCTTAATTAATAATATTAAGAACTTTTCTTAATTAATTTATAATCAATTAAATCTCATTTAATCAATTATCAAATTTGCCAATTAATTATTTATTTCACAAATAAATAATTATTTAGCCATTATTAATTAATTCCTCCACCATTAAATCATTCTCTTTTTATGGTGTGACCCTGTAGGTTCAATATTAAGCCGGTAGTAGAAATAAATAATAATAAAACTATTTTATCATTATTTATATAAATTCTCTAATTTATTAAATATGATTAATTAATTAATCACATTTATTCTACATCGTGAGGGATACTTCTCAGCATATCGCGACTATCCGGATAATATGAATTCACTGCTTAGAATACTAAGAACCTATTCAGTGAATAGTTACCGTACAATAAACTCCTTCTACCCTACAATGTCCCGATTAAATACAAGGCATGGATCTTGTGTCAAGCCTATCTAATTCAATCACTTGCTTACCATTTACTATGCTTAGTTCTATGCAAATTAGAAACTCCTTTCTAATTTCATTTACTCTGGCCAGAGATTCCTGAACTAGCATAAGTGGATCAGCCTTGAACATTCGCTTCCTTCACTGGAAGGGGTAGATCCTTTATTGATCATACACTATCTTCGTGTACAAATTCCTATACCCAGTAGAGCCCTAATAATTGTCCCTGGAGACTAAGAACTAAACCAAAGCATAGTTCAGTGTACACAAGATGACTATGATGACCTCAAGTCTAAGGATACTTGTACAACTACCACTATGTGAACAACTGCTGACACGTGAGTGAACTCCATCAGTTGTTCAGCTGTGCGAGTCATGTTCAGTGAACTTATTCTATAATAAGCACCTACATACTAGCTATAGTGTCACCACACAAATGTCTATGAGAACAGACATCCTTCATAATGAAGCAAGCATAGTATGTACCGATCTTTGCGGATTATTAATTACCAGTTAGTAATCCTATGACCAGGAACTATTTAAGTTTAGAGTTATCATCTTTTTAGGTCTCACTATTATGATCTCATCATAATCCATAAAAAGCTTTACTCTAAACTATGGTATATCTTATTTAAACACTTAAATAGATAAAGCCCGTAATAAAAACAAAACAAGTCTTTTATTAATATCATTGAAATCAAAACAGATTATTGAAAAGTTATTCCTAAATCCTCATACATGATTGGACTTAGGACATATTCTTTTCAATCTCCCACTTGTACTAAAGCCAATCACTCTGGTATCTAATACCCATCTTGTCTTTATGACGATCAAAGTGAGTTTCATAAAGTAGCTTTGTGAGTGGGTCTGCTATGTTGTTATGTGTGTCAGCTCTAATTCAATACAATATAAGAAATGTTACCGCGCTCCCACTAACCCCTTTTGTAGACGCATGGTTCATCTGCATTTTTTGATAAAATCAAACTCTTTGATTGTCTCATCAAAACGAATGTTCCATCTTTCGAGAAGCCTGCTTTAAACCACATATGGTTCGCAGCAGCTTACACACTAGGTTTTCATTTCTCTTGGAAAGAAAACCATCTGGCTAATTGCCAGATCTCATAGTCGTAGTAAGCAGCAATCGCAAGCAAAATCTGAACTGATTTTAATAGGGCTACAGGTAAAAGGTTTCATCAAAGTCAATCCATTGCCTTTGTTTGAATCCTTTTGCCACAAGCCTGGCCTTATAGGTCTCCACCTGGCCATCTGCTATAATCTATCTTTTTTATCCCGTATACATAGATTTCATTCTGGATTTCATGGCACTATGCCATTTCTCTGAGTCAACACTACTCATAGCCTCATTATAGGTTACAGGGTCGTCATCATCAATGATCGACAACTCATTTTCATTCTCAATGACAAGGCCATATTACCTCTCAGATTGGCGAGACACTCTCCCTGATCTATGAATGGGCTGTTCCACAAAAGGTTGTTCAGTCAGAACAGGTGTTTCCACTTGATCTGTAGTAGTTTGTGCTTCTTGAACTTCATCAAGTTCAATTTTGCTCCCACTGTTTCCTTCAAGGATAAACTCCTTTTCCAAGAAGGTAGCATGTCTGGAGACAAACACCCGATGATCGGTGTAAAAGTAATACCCTAAAGTCTCTTTAGGATATCCCACAAAACTACATTTTACAGATCGATATTCCAGCTTATCTGGGTCAACTTACTTGACATAAGCTGGACATCCCCAAATCTTAACGTGTTTAAGACTCGGTTTCCTTTCTTTCCATATCTCATACGGAGTTTGAGGAACAGATTTGGAAGGCACCTTATTCAGTAAATATGCTGAGGTTTCCAATGCATAACCCCCATAGGAATACTGGAAGATTTACATAGCTCATCATGGACCGAACTATGTCTAACAAAGTTCGATTTCTCCTTTCAGATACCAATCTGGAGGCGTCCACTGGGAGACTATACCATTTACTTTGAGATAATCTAGAAACACTCCATTAAAGTATTCACCACCTCGATCTAATCGAAGAATTATAATACTCTGTTTGGTTTGTTTCTCCACTTCATACTTATACTCTTTGAACTTTTCAAAGGCTTCAGACTTGTGTTTCATCAAACACATATCCGAATCTAGATCTATCATCTATGAAAGTAATGAAGTTTGAAAATCCACCCATGGCTTGCTTAGACATTGGTCCACATACATCTGTGTGTACCATTCCTAGCAAATTTGCAGCCCTATCTCCATGTCTACTAAATGGAGACTGTAGTGCCACAATGAAGTGAGATTTTCATCATCCCTTTTCTTTTATTAGTTTGTTCAATCTGAAGTAAATTATGTCACATATATACAGACCATTATTTAAAGCACCACGTCCATAAATAATATTATCTCTAAGAATAGAACATTCATTATTCTCAATAATAAATGAAAATCCAGCCAAGTCTAACATGGGAATAATATTCCTCACAATTGAGGGAACAAAATAACAATTATTTAAAACAATAGTCTTGCCCGTAGGCATATGTAAATGAAATGATTCTACATCTTCAGCAGCAACTCTTGCTCCATTTCCCATCAGTAGAATCACCTCCTCTTCCTCAAGAGTCCTACTTCTCCTTGGTCCCTGCAACAAATTGCAGATTTGAGAACCACAGGAGGTATCTAATACCCAAGTAGAAATTTGATTTAATCACATATTCACTTCTATCATGAACATACCTGAATCAGAAGCGGTAGTCTCACTACCCTTCTTCTTCTTCAATTCTGCAAGGTAAACCTTGCAGTTCCTCTTCCAGTGCCCCACCTTGTTATAGTGAAAGCAAACAACTTTGCTCTTGGGGTCTTCAGCTTTTGGTGTAACCGGCTTTTCTTCACCTACTTTCTTCTTCTTGGAAGAGTTCCTCTTCCTTTTCTTAGGATTGGAACCTTCACCAATTAGAAGAATAGAACTCTTCTTAGGGGGAAAATTTGATTCCGCAGTCTTCAACATGTTGTGGAGTTCAGGCAGGCTGACATCCAACTTATTCATGTGAAAGTTCACAACAAACTGCGAGAACGAACTCAGAAGCGATTGCAAGACCAAGTCTTGGCTCAGCTCCCCATCCACGGCAAAACCAAGTTTTCCAAGACGTTCAGTCAAATTGATCATCTTAAGTACATGGTCATTCACAGATGATCCCTCAGACATCCTACAATCGAACAGCTCCTTCGATATCTCATATCGAGCTGTCCTCCCCGCCACATCATACAACTCTTGTAGATGCATTAGGATAGTGTGAGCATCCATATGCTCATGTTGCTTCTGTAGCTCAATGTTCATGGAAGCTAGCATGATGCATTGAACAACATTTGCATCATCTATCCACTTACGATACACAACATGTTCATCATTATGTGTATCACTAGCAGGTTCAGTAGGCTTAGGTGAGTCAATCACGTATTCCAGCTTCTCAATCCTGAGAACAATTCTCAAGTTTCGAAGCCAGTCAGCATAATTAGGACCAGTCAATTTGTGAGCATCTAGTATGCTCCTGAGTGATAGTGCAGAAGACATAATGTATATTGTAAATCTGTAAATGATAAACACATAACAACACTTAGCAAATATTCGATTTCATTTCAAAACACTATATGAATCGGGTCTTTATTCATAACTGGCTCCCACTAGTTTATCTAAATTTATTCAACCCCCTACGTGAAAAATTAAGCATTCATAATGCTAGTGGGAATAGGGATCCTACATTCCATCACACAACCTCGACTGTGGCATGAAACGCCATGTAATGTTCAATAGGCAGACAACTCTTGTCAATTACATCTAATGTTATTCCCTAATCAAACTTTAGCCTCTTGAATAATTGAGTCACGACTGTGGCACGACAAACTCAATATTCTAAGTCAAGTCTAACCCAACATTCTGTACAATTGAATCAGTCCCCAAAGGCCCACGGCTGTGGCACGTAACGACCTTTAGATTCTTATTCAATGTACACATCTCTATGTAATAGACAAGTATTTCTTATTTCGAAATCAAAGCCCTCGGCTGTGGCACGAAACGACAATGATTCAAAAATAAGAACTACTTTCTATCATGTTGGAAGGCTATGACCGACACAAGCCCGTTGTATCATTGGCCAATTACTACTTGATATTATTTAATTTTAGAGGGATTATATTATGCTACAATCATAATCATATTATAAAGAAATTCTTCCTTTTAAATTAAATATTTCAAATCAATAATCAATAATCAGATGATTCCCAGATCGGGTGGAGCATTGTCAAGAGGCGTCACTTAATAACCCTTTCTTATAGATAGAAATCTGTTGTTGACAGAATCATCCTTTCTCTCATATCGAAAATTCATATTCAATTACGTGTTTCATAAACACAAGAATCTCATGATTGTATTCATAATATTATTCTTAAGGTTATGAAACAATTTCACTATACTAGGTTGTCTAACAAACGCCTTATGTTTATTTAAGTTCACCTAAATCTATCATCGCATGATAAACTAAGCATATATCACATATATCAACATGAATAAACATCAAGGTAGGCATGTTATATCATCTAGCATATAGAACTAAGCATTATACATCTCTATGTATCACATGAAGCATTTAAAATCAATTCAAACGATCAAAAACAGCTATAAAACACTTGATGGAATATAAACAGTTCAAAAATTTTATATAAACTAAAATTGATCACTCCATTAGATCCGTCTCGGAAAAACGAATCCAACGGTATATTGCACGCCCAAAACGGAGTTACAAAACTCCCAAAAAATCAATTTTAAAATCAACAGACGGGCTGTAACGCATTACAGGAACGCGTTACAAGCCCTGTAACGCATTCCCGGAATGCGTTACACCCCTATTTTTTTTTGTTTTTCAGCAGCCGCCTTTTGCTTTCCTCAGAAAACGAGCCGCCTGACACCTGACTTTTCTCTGTCTCTTTGCTTCCGTGCAGCCAGTCAGATGTACAGATTGATAACAGATATATACATACAAACAATTCATATATATATAATTATTTAATTACGAATTTAATTACAAGAACTTCAAAAATTCATAATAAAAATCTATACATCATAAAATTATGAAAAAAATACCCAGACGATCTACAACACTTGTAGAACCCAGATCAACATTCAAAATTATTCTGAGAAACGATTTCTCATCAGACAAAATTAAACCATGATATAACTTATAAAAATCATAATTAATTCATACAAGCATATAAAATTCTGAAATTTTTACCACAGATCTATATGCATACAACCTATGCTCTGATATCAATGTTGGATTTTAAACGCATCGGGGGCATGGCAAAACACTTTTACACATATAAAATCCAAATAAAAGCATATAAATCGTGAATAAAAATTCGAGGGATCGAATCTAACCTTTTAAAATAATTCGGAGACAACGATCAGAGATCCTTAGCAGTTGCTCCTCAAGTGTAAAGCACTCCACCGGTATCCACCAAGAAAACAATGTTAAGGAGGAGGAAAGAGGTGGAGAGAATTGGGTTTTCCAAACTTTTTGAGTTTTCGGGTTTCGATGGGGTTAGAATAAAATTAGGGTCTATAATAGTGTATTTATAGGCAAAATTTTCAGCTGAAATTTTCCCATAAATATTATTATTATTATCCCATTTATTATTCTCATTAATAATTAAAACACCTTTTAATCATTAATTCTTTTTCTAAACACTTTAGAATTAATTCTCTCTCTTGATTTAATTTCCCAAAAATTAAATCCTTAATTAATAATATTAAGAACTTTTCTTAATTAATTTATAATCAATTAAATCTCATTTAATCAATTATCAAATTTGCCAATTAATTATTTATTTCACAAATAAATAATTATTTAGCCATTATTAATTAATTCCTCCACCATTAAATCATTCTCTTTTTATGGTGTGACCCTGTAGGTTCAATATTAAGCCGGTAGTAGAAATAAATAATAATAAAATTATTTTATCATTATTTATATAAATTCTCTAATTTATTAAATATGATTAATTAATTAATCACATTTATTCTACATCGTGAGGGATACTTCTCAGCATATCGCTACTATCCGGATAATATGAATTCACTGCTTAGAATACCAAGAACCTATTCAGTGAATAGTTACCGTACAATAAACTCCTTCTACCCTACAATGTCCCGATTAAATACAAGGCATGGATCTTGTGTCAAGCCTATCTAATTCAATCACTTGCTTACCATTTACTATGCTTAGTTCTATGCAAATTAGAAACTCCTTTCTAATTTCATTTACTCTGGCCAGAGATTCCTGAACTAGCATAAGTGGATCAGCCTTGAACATTCGCTTCCTTCACTGGAAGGGGAAGATCCTTTATTGATCATACACTATCTTCGTGTACAAATTCCTATACCCAGTAGAGCCCTAATAATTGTCCCTGAAGACTAAGAACTAAACCAAAGCATAGTTCAGTGTACACAAGATGACTATGATGACCTCAAGTCTAAGGATACTTGTACAACTATCACTATGTGAACAACTGCTGACACGTGAGTGAACTCCATCAGTTGTTCAGCTATGCGAGTCATGTTCAGTGAACTTATTCTATAATAAGCACCTACATACTAGCTATAGTGTCACCACATAAATGTCTATGAGAACAGACATCCTTCATAATGAAGCAAGCATAGTATGTACCGATCTTTGCGGATTATTAATTACTAGTTAGTAATCCTATGACCAGGAACTATTTAAGTTTAGAGTTATCATCTTTTTAGGTCTCACTATTATGATCTCATCATAATCCATAAAAAGCTTTACTCTAAACTATGGTATATCTTATTTAAATACTTAAATAGATAAAGCCCGTAATAAAAATAAAACAAGTCTTTTATTAATATCATTGAAATCAAAACAGATTATTGAAAAGTTATTCCTAAATCCTTATACATGATTGGACTTAGGACATATTCCTTTCAATAGGGGGAGAAGCAGGCCCTAGCTCTAGATCAAACACTCCATCCTGGGTTTTTACCAAAGAATATGATGAGCACCATTTCAAATCCAGTCTCTTTCACATCATTCAACAAACTCAGACAGCTCTTCAAGCTACAATAAATGCCAACACCAAAAGACTTCTTCAAGCACATCTAAAATCTCTGCATCTACACCAAATTCAATATCTCCAGCAAAATCTAGTGGTCACTGAGCTCAAGAAAGAAATTAGTCAAGTCAAGAAGGATATTACTGCACGATTGGAGGCTACCTTTCCTAACGCAACAATCCTAGATATCAACAAATAGCTTAGGAAAAACTCTGATCTAGCCAGCAAAGTGGACTCCATATATACAAGGCTCAAAACCCTGGAAACATCTATTACTCAAATTCATCTCCATCAAGCTCAACAAACTTTGCTACTTCAGAATCTGGTGGTTGCACAAACCTCAACCTCCACTCAATTTGATGCTAACAAAAAGAGGGAGAATGACTCTATTGTTCCAGTTAGTCAAGGGGAGTCAACAAGTGAGGGGGAGAAAGTCCTCAACATATAAGTTCGCAAGGTGATTGTTCCAGCAATTGCTTTCACAAAACCACCGGCCTTTGACAACATTGATCTGATCAAAATAGCATCAGCTAAGTTGGAGTCAAATGACAAATGTAAGAAGCTTGATATAGCACCAGCTGAGTTGGAAATAGATGAGAACTGGAAGAAGTTTGATGAATACATCAAGAAGAAATTTGGTCTAATTAAGAAGCAAGACAAAGTTTTCTCTCATTTTCCTCAATTAAGACTAATTTCAGCAAATGATAGAGCTTAGGGAATATGGAAAGAGATCAATGCTCATCCATCAAATCTCCAAAGGCCAATATGAGTTTTAAACCCAAGAAAAATTATCCAAAAAAATCAGATAAAAATCTGTTGGACCTAATGTATGAAACCCTTAAGCCATATGAAAAAAAGTTGCTTGGAAGGTCCAGTGCTTTCTTCAAGGATCCCAGAGACTCAGTTCTAAAGAAAAGGATTGCTTAGATCTACAGAAATGGTAAATTGATCTGTGTAATGGTTGGACATCCACAGTTTGAAAAGGCTAAGAAGGAAGAAAAGGTGAGGCTCAAACAATAACAAAAGCAAGCTGCTTTAGATGCCAAGAACCAAGCTGAGAAGCCTGCAATCACAGAAACTAAATTGCCAACTGAAACATTTGAGAATCTGAATCAAGGAAGGCAAGAAAAACCAAAGCAGACAAGGAGATTTAGACACAATGTTAGATATTTGAGATGCCATGTCTAATATGTTTCATGTTTAGTTTTAAGATCTTAATAAACAGGAAATATTAGGACTTACTGGAATCAGTACTTACTGGAAGTCGGAACATAAGATCAAGACTTAAGGTCATATCAGAACTTAAGTACGGGAGGACTTACAGTTAAGGAAGGAAGCTGATTAACAGTAGAAGGTCAAGACTAAAACAAAGGAAGATATGCATGGAAAGAGTTAGAGGACTGAAGGACTTGTAGAAGATATCTGATTGATATATTTTAGGAGACAAAATTATATTCCATATCAATTAGAATATATCTTGTAACTGTGTTGTATATAAACACAGACATAGGTTTACACTATATGTGTTATCATTATCGAGATACATTATTCATTGTAACCTAGTAGCTCTTAGTGATATTTGTTCATCACTGAGAGAGAACAGGTCCATTGTAATAGAGTTTATTATTTTGAATATATCTGTTTACTATTACTTGTGTTCAAGATCAATTTGATTGTAATAACACTGTATTCAACCCCCTTCTACAGTGTTGTGTGACCTAACAATTGGTATCAGAGTCTATCTGTTAACACACATACAGTAAAGATCTAAACAATCATGTCTGAAGAAGCAGAAACTCCATCCAAGCCCACCAAAATTGAAGAAACTAAAAACACTCAAATTCACCGTCGATATGAGACTATTAGGGTTCCCATACTGAGACCTTCGGAGTATCCCATATGGAAAGTGAAGATGGCTATCTTTATGGAAGCTACAGATCCAGAATACCTTGATATGATTAATGAAGGACCACATAAGCCAACCAAGCTCTCTGTTGTAGTTGGAGATCAACCAGCAAAGACCATACCAAAGGAGAAATGTGAGTACACAGCTGAAGACATCTCATTTATTTCCAAGGATGCAAGGGTAAGGCCTTTGCTGTATAGTGCCATTGATAATGTCATGTTAAACAGGGTAATTAATTGTAAGACTGCAAATGAGATATGGGATGCTTTGGAGACAAGATGCCAGGGAACTGATGTAATCAGAAAGAACAGGAGGACTATACTCACTCAAGAGTATGAGCACTTTGACTCAAAAACTGGTGAGTCATTAACAGAATTATACGACAGGTTTGTCAAACTCTTGAATGATCTGTCACTGGTGGACAAGGAATATGATCTTGAAGATTCAAATCTGAAATTCCTTTTAGCTCTTCCTGAAAATTGGGATTTGAAGTCTACTACCATAAGAGCCAACTATGCTCTTGATGAAACTACTCTTGATGATATCTATGGTATGCTCAAGACTCATGAAATTGAGATGGATCAAAGGAGCAAGATGCATGGAAGAAAGTCAAGGATAGTTGCTCTTAAGGCTGAGGAGGAATTTCCTAAAGTTGTTGTCTCAAAGAAGGGCAACGAAAAGGCTCTCATCATAAAGTCTGATTCAGAGTCATCATATTCTGATGATGATGATTCAGAAACTGAAAGCTTACCTGAAATGGATGCTGATGCAGAGATGATGAAATTGTGTGCTCTTATGGTGAAGGGTATCACAAAGATAGCCTACAGGAAATTCAGAAAGGGAAAGAAGTTTTCCAGGAAAGGTGTAAGTGCTGATAAGAAAGGGTTCAGAAAGTCTGAAGGCAAAAGTGCAAAGTCTGATAGAGGAGACAACTCAAATGTCAAATGCTATAATTATGGTGAAAGAGGCCACATATCTCCTGATTGCAAGAAAGGAAAGAGTGACAAAGGCAAGGCACTTGTCACAAAGAAGAAAAGCTGGACAGACTCTTCAGATTCTGAAGATGAGGTGAATTATGCCTTGATGGCAAATGCTGATGGCAGCCCTGAAACTGCTGAACTAAAGGTACCTCAAACAACTTATGCTTTTCATACTGATGATATTACTGAGTTGAGATTATATCTTAAAACCATGTTTATTAGTTACAAAGATCAAACTTTAACATGTGAAAGATTAAATTCTGAAAATCTTGCTTATAAGAAAAGGAATGATTATTTAGAAAAGGAGTTAGTTATTTTCCATCAAACTCAGAAAGATAGAGATGATGCGTTTTATGTTAGAGATGAAGTACTGAAATTGAATGAATCTCTAAAAACTGAGTTAGAAAAAGAAAGAGAGATTATCAGGACTTGGACTAACTCTGGCAGAATAACTCAGAATTTATTAAGTAGTGGAAACTGGAAAGAGGGCTTAGGTTATGGAGATGATAAAAGTGAAAAAGGAATTGAACAAATTGAGACAATTATTATGAAACATACTGCTAAGCCAAAGGTGAATCCTGTTAAGTTTGTAGCCAAAACTGTAAAGTCTGATTCTGAAAAGATGAAAGAGTCTATAGCAGAAGTTAAGGAAAAGTCAACTTCTGACAAATTAGAACAGGATAAACCAGCTGAAGTTAACATAGGCTTAATGACAAAGAAGCAGCTTAAGCATAAGCTGAAAGAAATTAGGAATGTAAACAAGGTCAAGGCAGCTAGGAAAAATAGGAATGGTAAGGAAGGTATGAATAAAAGCAATAATTATATGCTTGTTCCTAATGCTCCTAGAAAGAAATATTATAACTGTGGAAACTCTAACCATCTTGCTTCTTTTTGCAGGAAGAATAAGAATATAAACTCTTTACCTCATAAGTCAGGAATTAAGAGCCAGTCTGTTAGGTTTAAGCCACAAAATCCTTGTTTTCATTGTGGTCGTTTATGGCATTCCATTTATACTTGTAAGGAATATCATAGTTTGTACTATGATTATTATCAAATAAAACCTTCTTTGAAGAAAGTTACTTTAATTCCTTCTAGTATAAAGTCTGATGTAAAGTATGATATAAGTTCTGATAAACAACATGTTGGCATAAACTCTGATATTAAATCCGCTGCAAATGCTAACAAACTTAAAAAGGCCAAAGGATCCAAGCAAGTCTGGGTCCTTAAAACTGATCATTAGTGGTATTTGTGATTGCAGGGCAACAGGAAAGATATCCTAGTGCTGGACAGTGGATGTTCAGGATATATGACTATAAATAAAGCCCTGCTATCAGACTTTATGGAGAAAGCTAGCCCAGGAGTTTCTTATGGAGATGGCAATATGGGAAAAACTCTGGGATATGGCAATATCAATCTTTGGAATGTCATCATTGAAACAGTAGCTCTTGTCTCAGGACTTAAACACCATCTGCTGAGTGTGAGTCAAATCTGTGACAGAGGTTATCATGTGGATTTCTTTGAAGAACACTGTGAAGTTGTAAGCATTTCTACAGGCAAAGTGGTTCTGAAAGGTTACAGGCATGGTAACATTTATGAAGTCAAACTTTCAACAAGTTCTGATGGTTCTGCAATATGTCTGTTAAGCAGAGCATCAATTGAAGAAAGCTGGAATTGGCACAAGAAACTCTCTCATTTAAATTTCAACAATATAAATGAGCTTATAAAAAAAGATCTTGTGAGAGGATTGCCAAAATCAGTATTTGCTCCTGATGGCCTTTGTGATTCATGTCAAAAGGCAAAACAAAGAAAATCTTCTTTCAAGAGCAAAACTGAATCCTCAATTCTTGAGCCTTATCACCTACTTCATATTGATCTATTTGGTTTAGTCAATATCATGTCTATTGCAAAGAAGAAATATGCTATGGTTATAGTGGATGAGTTCACAAGATACACTTGGGTGTATTTCTTGCACAAGAAGAATGAAACTGCATCTACTATTACTGATTATGTCAGACAGCTGAATAAGATGGTCAAAAATTCTGTTAAAATTATAAGAAGTGATAATGGCACTGAGTTCAAGAATTCAATCATGGAAGAGTTCTGCAAAGAGCATGGAATCAAACATGATTTTTCTGTACCTGGAACTCCACAGCAAAATGGAGTTGTAGAAAGAAAGAACATGACTCTCATTGAAGCTGCACGAACCATGCTTGATGAAGCAAGGCTACCAACCTACTTTTGGGCTGAAGCTGTGCAGACTACTTGTTTTACACAGAATGCTACATTCATAACCAAGCATGGAATAACACCATATGAGATGGTGAAGAAAAAGAAGCCAAATCTGAAATACTTTCATGTATTTGGATGTAAGTGTTTTGTTCTTAAGACTCATCTTGAACAGCTGCCAAAATTTGATCTAAAAGCTGATGAAGGAATTTTTGTTGGATATCCACTTTCCACAAAAGCCTTAAGAGTCTACAATTTAAGAACAAGGGTTGTCTTGGAATCTATCAATGTATCTTTTGATGATAAGAAGATTACTGGACTTGAAGATTTCAATGATCACGATCAGCTGAGATTTGAAAATGAAGACTTAAATTCTGATTCTATAAATTCTGATGACTTATACTCTGATCCTGTAAGTTCTGATGTCATTGAAACTGTGGTAACAACTCCAAAGGAAAATGCACCTGTCCAGGGGGAGCAAGCTGAAGATCCTACCACAAATCAAGACTCTCAAGAAGCATCGGAATCCATCTCCGACTCTTCAAGTTCTGATTCGTCAAGTTCTGATGAGCCAAATTCTGATAATTCTGGAAACCCTGATACTTCAAGGCCTGAAGGATCCAACTCAAATTATGAAGTCTCAGAGAGCATAACAACATGGGAGCATCAGAAAATGCTGATGGAGATAACATTAATCATGGGGGAGGATCCAGTTCTAGAAATCAACTTCCATCTGCAAGAATGTGGACCAAATCACATACACCTGACTTAATTATTGGAGATCCTGAAGCAGGTGTCAGAACTAGAACAACAACATTAAATGAATGTCCCTATCATTCTTTTCTATCTCAGACTGAACCAAAGAAAGTGGAAGAAGCTCTTCAAGATGCTGACTGGGTGCAAGCAATGCAGGAGGAGTTAAATGAATTTGAAAGAAACAAATTCTGGACCCTAGTGCCAAGACCAAAGAACAGATCAGTTGTTGGCACAAAGTGGGTGTTCAGAAACAAAACTGACAGTGATGGCATAATTACAAGAAAAAAAGCAAGGTTGGTTGCTAAGGGTTGCTCTCAACCAAGGATATTGATTATGATGAAACATTTGCACCAGTTGCTAGATTGGAAGTCATTAGAATCTTTTTGGTTTATACTGCTCATAAAAAGTTTAAAGTCTTTCAAATGGATGTAAAAAGTGCTTTTCTCAATGGAGAATTGGAAGAAGAGGTGTATGTTGAACAACCTCCAGGCTTTGTAGATTCAAAATTTCCAAATCATGTCTACAGGCTTGACAAAGCACTTATGGCCTTAAGAAAGCTCCAAGAGCATGGTATGAGACTTTAGCTCAATTCCTTCTGGAAAGTGGATTTCACAGAGGTACAATTGATAAAACACTGTTCTACCTCAACCATGGAAAGGACTTACTTTTGGTACAGATATATGTTGACGATATCATATTTGGTTCTACAAATGCCAAACTCTGTGAAAGGTTTGCAAAGCTAATGCAGTCAAGATATCAAATGAGTATGATGGGAGAACTTAGTTATTTTCTGGGCCTTCAAGTCAAGCAAAATGAAGAAGGTACTTTTATCTGTCAATCCAAGTACACCAGAAATTTACTTAAGAAGTTTAGAATGCAAGACAGTTCAACAGCATGCACTCTCATGGCCACTGTAACCAAGTTAGATAAAGATACTGGTTCATCACTAGATATTACTAACTATACAGGTATGATTGGCTCTTTACTCTATTTAACTGCAAGTAGACCTGATATCATGTATGCTACCTGTCTTTGTGCAAGATTTCAGGCTGATCGGAGAGAACCTCATCTAATAGATGTGAGAAAGAATTTTCCAGTACCTTAAGGGTACAGCTGATCTAGGATTGTGGTATCCTAGAGAATCAAATTTTAAGCTAATAGGTTACTCAGATGCAGAGTTTACAAGATGCAAAATAGACAGGAAAAACACAAGTGGAAGCTGCCAATTTCTTGGAGGCAGATTAGTTTCTTGGTTTAGCAAGAAACAGAAGTCAATTTCCACATCAACTGCAGAAGCAGAATATATTGCTGCAGGAAGCTGTTGTGCACAGATTCTTTGGATGAAGAATCAGTTACTGGATTATGGGTTAGAATTTTCTAAAATACCTATTTACTGTGATAATCAAAGTGTTATTGCTATGACAGGTAATCCAGTTCAACACTCAATGACAAAGCACATCAGCATTAGGTACCATTTCATAAGGGAACATGTGATGGAAGGTACAGTGGAATTGCATTTTGTTCCAACAGATCAACAACTAGCAGATATCTTCACAAAACCACTCTGTGAAGCTACTTTTACAAGACTGGTAAATGAACTTGTAATGGTATCAGGTTCTTTCTCTAAATCTGCTTAGTTTTTGTTCTCATGCATCATACTTTATGATCAGTGTTTACAAATTGTTTTATTTTCATATAATTTATGCCTTAACTGAAATACATTAAATGCTGATTGTTATATGATGTGGATCTTTATACTCTGATAGTGATTTGAATGTTCTGTGACTATTCAATTCGATGAGGATACATGTGCTAGATGCTGACATAGTAGTTTTTAACATACTAGAAATCCCATGTTTGAGTTAGTTATTTATATGGAAACTCATTAACACAAGCAAATTCTGATTTTGAGCTTAGTCAAGTTTACTTTGTGTATCTTATTACTAAGTCACAAACTAGATTCTTGCTTCTTATCTATCAAATTCTGATGTTAGTAAACCTTAAGGATGAACCACATGCTGATAAGCCTCACTTATCTGAAGAAAAAAAGAAAAGAATAATAAAAGTCAGGTACTCCTTTGAGATCTAGAGAAAATAATGTGGAAGGGATGACCCAAGTGCATTGCTGGTTTTAAGTAATATGCATTAGAAAAGCAAATAAATCTTTCTTGGTGACTTTTCACATTTTCTGATTACTGGAGAAATACTCTGATAATAACATAAATTCTGATAAGTAGTTGTGACTCACTTACACTGAGAAGCCACTGTAAAAAGGAATTTCAAAAGATGCATAAAATGAGCACAAACAGTTGAGATGGACTCTTGCATAAATTTGTTCGATAGTAGACTTCATGATTGATGACATATTTTAAGCACTTTTCTCAGTTATGCCTTATTTCTAAGATGTACTAAAGTTTATCAGACTTTAATCTTTATCTGATATTTTGCTAATGCACACATTATCACTCCATATGAATGATGAAAATTATTGTGGTGATTAAGTTGTTTCTGACAAACAGTTAAGTGTCATTTACATAAATTCTGAGGACAAGTTCTGATGAAAGTTCTGATGATTAAACTCTGAAGAATCAAGTCAGTATTTGTATAAAGAATCACATAAAAAGATATTCACTTTTTGAGTTGATAAGCCATATTCTGATGACTGTTAAAATATGATATAAGTTAAAGTTCTGATATTAAATCCTGATGGAATCTCTGATGCTTACGTGGTATTATTCTTTACTTAACTTATTTATGGTAAATACTGAAATGGTCATAGTTAATCAGAATATAATTAGGTAAGATAAAAACAGTCATAATCATTAGGGTTAGTGGTAAACGTGTCTGTCCTGAAAAACTGCATGTGCACGGTAATTATTGCTTATTTCTCGTGCCCATTAACCCCTGCTTTAACTTTTTACTGACTGTTCACACGTTGCCAGGTATAAATTATCTGTCATGCTTCACAAATATAACTATTGAGTGGAGAGAGAGTATATATATGGGAGTTAAAAGATTTTCTAATCTTTTACTTACTTTTCAATTCTTAATCTCTCTTATTCTCTCTCTCTCTAATATTCTCTGAAGCATTTTCTTACAGGACTTTTATCAAAGACCTTGCAAACACTCTCTTTCTCACTTAATTTATTTCAGAAATGGCACCAAAAGATTTGATTTTCAATGGAGCTAAGTTTGTTCCTAACAATTACTTGGCCATTCTTAGCAAAAATGAAGCTCCATCGGAACTTCACTTTATTCAGGACTTCCTTGCTAACTCTGATATTGGGTATGCTTTGACCCAACCTGAAGTAATCTCTGGAACTCAAGTGCTGGAGTTTTGGAGAAGTGGCGCATATGATGATGGTGGTGCTCATGGGTCCCCAAGTATCATCTTTTCAACAAGGGAGGATGAGCATGTCGTAACTTTGGCTACAGTTTGTCAAGCACTGCAACTACCTGAGAATTGCATTTATTCGACTGTTAAGGAGCAAGTTCTTCAATAGATGATGGCCAGTCTGGGGTATGAAAAGACATTGGCAAAGCTGGGTCAATTGAAGAGACCTTACATAAGGAGGGAATGAAGTTTCTTCTTTGACTGCATCACAAAGGCTTTTGCAAACAAATATTCTAATTTTAATGCAATCCCAATCCTCAGTCAACAAATCGGGTATGCTCTCATTAATCAAACTAATTTTGATTATGCAAGTGCTATTTTAGGCTTTATTGGGGATAGGATGATAGAGTATAGGAATACTGTTTACTTTGCTAGATTATGTCAACTTATTTATAGTTTTTGTTGTTATGATAAGCCCTAATTAGCTAGTGAGTCAATTCCACCATTCAGACTAGCTAAAAGAGCTTTTAATGACTTATTATCTACTGATAATAAGAAGGCTGTGTTAAGACCCCTCCAAATTCCCATATATGTCAAACAAGCTTTAATAAACTATGATCCAGTTACATACACTGCACTATATCCTGACGTCCAACCATCTGAACCTCAACTTTCAACACCTACCACCACTACACAAGCACTTCAAACTTCTCAATCACAACCAAAATCTACCATCAGGACATCTTTCAAACCATCAACTCAATCATCTCAACCTGAATCATCATCACATACCATCAGACCTTCCTCTTCCAGGCCTAAGAGGGCAAAGTCTGTCTCTCAACCTCCGCAAAAGAGAAGGAAGATGATTCTCAGGTATGAATCTGATAGTAAAGAGGAAGCACATGTTCATGCTTCAAAACCTGTGACAGTTGAAGCTGAGAATGTTACTTCTCAGAAAGAAACTGCAGCTCAAAGTTCTGATACTTTGAAGAGGAAATCTGTAAGTTCTGATGTTGCAACATCAACTCCTTCATTGGAAAGGAGATTGAAGAAAATGAGGGTAAAAAGGTATAATGCTAAATCTCCATCTGAAGATACTGCAGAAGCTGAGGAAGGGGATCAGGATTTTCTGATCTCAAAAGAGCCAATTATAATTGAATCTCTGCTACCTCCAGCTACAGACAAAGACACTGTACAGGATACAGTGATTACACCTCCAGACTCTCTTTTTCATGAAGATATTATAGTTGAAGATTCAGGATTAAGTCCTGAAATTGATATCACTAGGCTGCACATTCCATCTATTCTTTATTTGGAAGCTCCTACAGAAGCTTAGCAATCTCTAGTTCAATCTCCAATCTTAAATGCTGAGATACCAACTCCACATGTTTCTCCAAATCAAGCTGAAATTCCTACATTAGATGAGGTTATTCCTGATTCTCCAGTTGTCTCACACACTGTTGTTCTGTCAGATCATAATGAATCTTTTTCAAGTTCTGAAGACAGTGTTTTTGTTGAGATTCCAGCTCCCATTTTGGGAAAGGAAGCACTGGTAAAGAAGTTTATTGAGCAGGATGCACCTATACCTTGGGAGGATACTCGCAGGGGAGTTGAGTGGACCAAGAAGTGGAATGATTCTGATTTCATTCCAATCTCTAACATTCTGACAGAGCATGTGTCAAAAGCTGATGAGTTATTATCAAATTCTGCTTTCAAGACACAGCTCAAGATCTTTGCTCTCTCTACCAAGCATCTTTAAGGTCTATAATGTGCAACTCAAGAAAAGGTTGATAAGCTTCTTGAAAAAGCTGACAAGCTAGAGATGGAGACCAAGCTTGATAAACAGAGGTTTATCAGACCTATTTCTGAGAAAGTAGAAGCAATTGAGAAATCTCAAGAGAAGCAACAGGCCCAAATTACTGAGGTTCTGGAAAATCAAGCTTCTCAACAGTCTCAATTGAATGAAATTCAAACTTCAGTAGAACTTCTTCTCTCACTCCTACTATCAGATGATGCCAAAAGGGGGAGAAGATAGATAAGTCCAAATGCTCAGATGATCAAATACTGAAGAAGACAGATGATGACACTGATGACCAGGGAAACCCTAGTCAGGGTAGAGGTCAAGCTCAGAGTAAACAAAGCAGCAAAATGAAACTAAACTCTGATGCAAACAAATCTTCTACTCAAAAGAAGACAAGTTCTGAAGCTGCTCAAACTGAAAATCTGATAGCAAGTACTGATATTCAAAATCTGAGATCAAGTTCTGATGAGCAAAGTCTGACAAAGCCTGATGTTCTGATACAAGGTGGAAGTCAAGATTCTCAAAAGTTTATGCAAACTTTGAAGCTCAAGGGAAAGCAGACTACTGTCTACTACAAGGATCCCAAGATTCAGACACTTGATGAAGAAATTACTAGAAGATTATTTCTGAAACATAATCCAGGGATGGATTTAGATATTTTCAAGGAGGAAGAAGCTAGATTCGAAGCTGAAAAGACAAATCTAAAGTCAAAAGCTTATGTTACAAAGAAACCTCCAAGGCCTAAGGAGAAAGGCATTATGATCAAAGAGAAGACAATTTTTGAGGCATCAAAGCCTAAAACAAGATCACAATCTGAGATTGATCTTAAATGGAAGGGAAAGGAAAAGGTTAATGAACCTACAAAGTTTCAAAAGAGGAAAATACCTTCAGTTGTGATAGATCATGTCTATCAAACTACAATTCATGGTGATGATACTCTGACTGAAGAAGATGTTCAAACTCTGAAAAGAAAGAAGATTTCTGAAGAATCAAAGACAACCTCTGACAAAGCTCAAGTTGTTCAGAGTGAAGAACGGCAAGCAAAAGCAAAAGGAGCAAGTTCTGATAAAGTCAAAAAATCAAACTCTGACAGTGCTCAAGTTGATTTAGAAAAAATGGAAGTAGGTGATAAAAAGAAACTTCTGTGGAAAAATGTCAAACCATCAGATCCAAAGAAAAGCCAATTGATGTCTGATTTCATGTCTATTGGGTTAAATGCTAGAGAACCAAGAGATAGGGCTGGACTAGGTCCTGATGAAGCTAAAATAAAACAGGACTTGAAGTGGCTACAGGAGATCCATTTTTAATAACTGACAAACCTCTTGAAGATGTTACTCAAAAACACCTTAACAAGGTTATCTCTGTTCAAGTGGTACTGAATGCTCATGATAAATACAACATCAAAGAAAATCTGATTCTATTTCTTAAAGATGGAAGGACATATCAGATGTCAGAATCAGATGTACTGAACAAAACTCTGAAAGAACTTCAATTCTTTCATTACCTTTTAGAGGTAAAGTCTAATATTACCAGGAAATAGTCAAACTTCATATTGAAGACTATCAGAGATAAAGCAAGAATTTCTGGTTCAAGATTTACAGAATTCATTCCATGTATTGTTAAAGATGATGGAAGTGAAATTCCTATGAAGAAGGATTCTGCTAAGCTTGAGGTAATACTAAAAGAGAAATGTCTATGCTACAATGAAGACTCTTCTCATCCTAGGGTAATAAGACTTGACAATGGTTTAGAAAGAAACCATATCTCTGCTTTAAGGATTGCAATCTATCAGATTGAGAGTCAGAATGAAGAGATGAAGCAATTCAAGACTACACTCTCTCAGGTCCTGAGGATTAAAGAAGAAAAGCTGATATCACACTTTGTTAAGAATCATTATGGATTCAGATTGACTAAGTGAGATTGGTAAAAGCTACAAGGACTGTAAGTTATAGTTAATTATTCAGTTAAATTCTTTATGCATTTGAACTTAAATGTTTTTAACATCATTAAATCTATTAACTTGTATATTTTGCGTAATTTACAAGTTGGGGGAGATTGTTAGATATATTTGAGATGTCATATCTAATATGTTTCATGTTTAGTTTTCAGATCTTAATAAACAAGAAATATCAGGACTTACTGGAATCGGTACTTACTGGAAGTCGAAACATAAGATCAGGACTTAAGGTCATATCAGAACTTAAGTACAGGAGGACTTACAGTTAAGGAAGGAAGTTGATTAACAGTAGAAGATCAAGACTAAAACAAAGGAAGATATGCATGGAAAGAGTTAGAGGACTGAAAGACTTGTAGAAGATATCTGATTGATATATTTTAGGAGACAAAATTATATTCCATATCAATTAGAATATATCTTGTAAATGTGTAGTATATAAACACAGACATAGATTTACACTATATGTGTTATCATTATCGAGATACATTATTCATTGTAACCTAGCAGCTCTTAGTGATATTTGTTCATCACTGAGAGAGAACAATTCCATTATAACAGAGTTTATTATATTGAATATATATGTTTACTGTTACTTGTGTTCAAGATCGATTTAATTGTAATAACACTGTATTCAACCCCCTTCTACAATGTTGTGTGACCTAACACACAAACCCCAATCAAAGAGGAAGCTGGATTTCAATGATGATAAGGAAGACTACATGCATGTCCAATATACAATTTCAACTCAATCAGCCATACCTACGGTAAAAGAGGATGAATTCAAGGTTGATTCTAGCATAACTTTTCATGGTGAACCTGTAATTCCCAAGGATGAACCCATATATTGGGACAGTCTGCCTCTTCCTGATCTAAACATTCCAATCTTTGCCAAACCAAGAAAAATAATGAAAAGAGCAGTCAAAATGGTCAATCCTGTCAAACTTCAATCCAAGTCAGTGACTAAACCCAAACCCATTGTCAACAAGGGAGATCAACTCTTCATTTGTGATATTAAAGAATTCTCAGACATAAATCTTTATCTGGATGAGCTAGAAGAAGTTAGAGCTATTAAGAACATCTTACAAAAAGATTAGTCTTAAGGTACAAGGGTGGAAGAGAGATGACTTGGCCACTTCACAGAATTCTCAATGAAGGCTATTCTATTTTGGTGAAGATTTTCTCCTCAATAAACAAGAATTTTGGATTAAATATTGTTGCCAAGAGAATGGTAATGAACAAAATTGAGGAGATAATGAACAACAGAAGAAATCCAAATACACTACCAAGAGTATTAACCATTCCTTTTACTGGAAATAGGGTGCATTTGAGGCTATACTGGATAATGAAGCTCAAGGTTGAGAAATGCATCAGAAGATTCTTCATACTTGAAGATCAGCTAAAAATCTCTAGCAATGAAACTCTCAAGGAGATGCAAGAAAAGCTGAATCAGTCAAATAAGGATGAATTTGAATTCTACAGGCAACTCCAACACCAGATTGAAGAAAATAATATGAAATTGGGAAAGAAGTTCAGACAATCAGGAAATAAGCTAAATTTGCTCAGCCTAGAGGAGCACCTTGAAAATGATCTGTGAGACTTTCTACAAACCTTCGTTTCTATGTTTGTCAATAAATTGCAGCACTTGTTAATTTTACCTACTAGAAATCTGTCTGTATTCATAGGGTGTTTTGTTATCATCAAGTTTCTCTTAATTTATGGCTACAATTCCAGTAGACATAAATTGGGGGAGATTATTAGAAATATGTTGTGCACTTGATGATATGTTGAACAAAACACTTAGTAGATTTAATTCAGTAAAATTATAGCTTTCAACGGATGATCAATTCAATGGATAGAGTAACTTATGTAATAATAAGAATAGTAGCACATTCCTGCATATAATAATGCTTTAGTGATCTAGATGTTGCAAAATGTTTTAGTCGTGTTGGCTACTAGATTGATTTGAAAGATAGGTTGGTTAAATGTAAATATTAGATGCCTTGTAATCTTGTATAAATGAAATGGAGTCAACAACCAAGAAAATAGTTTCAACGGATGATTCACAAAGCTTCAACGGAGGAACAACTGAAGTCTCAATGGACATTCAACCGGATCCTCAACGGATGTTCAACGGATGAACAAATTCAAAAGAGCAGTTGATAGTGACATAACAGTCACATGCGTTGGTTGTATGCAAATGGAAGGTGGCAGCCTAATTCATGTTTTAGAGAATAAAGAAGCATTTCCATTTCCATGCTAAACTGAAGATATTCAAAGATGATGGATTGAGAAATGAAGCATCATGAAATTAGACTAGAGACATTTTGTCTTATTTGTTTGTCTTTTTATCATATATCTTGGTAATCTATAAACCAAGAGTAGCAAGTTGAAAAATATTCAAGTTAGTAAGCAACTACCAAAGAAATAGAAAAGGCTACATCTATAAATAATTTCAATGTTCTTTGTAAGTTCAACTTGTAAGCAGCTGTGTGCAAACATTGCATCACCGAGTTCTCATATCAATTTATATCTCTGGTGGAAAAGATCAATCTATCATAAAGTTTTTAAATACTTGTATTTGATTACTTTGTACTTTGATTTCAATACTACTTTCATTCGACACCATTGCTAAATCAAACACAGTTATATATATTTATAGAAGAACTGTTCTTAAAATTGAAATGAAGCCAGAATTACATTCAACCCCCCCTTCTGTAATTCTTGCTTAGATTGTTTGGGAATAACAGACCCGATATTTAATATAGAGTTTGTAAGTGTGCTAGATTCCAAGTAGCACCAAAAGAATCTCATTTGTCCGAAGTAAAAAGGATATTGAGATATCTTAAAGGTACCACTAATATTGGTATTTGGTATCCAAAAGGAGTACCATTTGACTTAATATGTTTTTCTGATTCAGATTATGCTGGACATTTAGTCGACAGAAAAAGTACAAGTGGTACGTGTCAGTTTCTGGGTGGATGTTTAGTTTCGTGGTTTTCAAAAAAATAAAATTTTGTATCTATATCCACTACTGAAGCTGAATATATAGCCACCGCAAATGTTATGCATAAATATTGTGGATGAAATAAACATTGGCAGACTATAACATAAAATTTAATGTAATTTCCATATTATGTGATAACACGAGTGCTATTGATTTAAGTAAAAATCCTGTGTTACATTCCAGATCTAAACACATAGATGTGAGACATCATTTTTTACGTGATCATGTCAACAAAGGCGATATAAAAATGACTCATATTGAAACTGAGTACAACATCGCGGACATCTTCACAAAACCATTAAATTCCGAAAGATTCACTAAACTCCGTTTGGACTTATGAACGTTGGAATATTCAAAGTAAATATTATATTCTCTAAATTTATTATTTATATTTTGTTTAGATATTTATAGATTTATTTTAAATAAAAATCTTTTCTACTATCTGTTAACTGTCTCAATAATTCAAATTTATCAATATTATTTATTGATCGGATTTTGAGAAACTAAATGGACTAAGTGCATTGAAAAGAAGTTTAGGTTAAAATAAATTAAATATTATTACACATAAAAAGTATCAAAACTATTTTCTATATATATATATATTCTTCAAAAAAAATTTTAAAATCATTTTATCTAAAAATAAAAATTGATTTCAACTTTCATTCTTAGCCTAGTCCAATCAGATTAAATAGAATCCCAACCCAAATATTATATATATATATATATATATTTCTTGATTTTATCAAATTAAAAATTTGGGCTATAATTTTCAGTCCAGCCCATTTAGCCGAATAAACTGATCCATCCCATTTCCCAAACCCTAAACATCCCGGCCGTTGATTCCTTGTCAGATCTAATCTAGTCCGTCCAAATAGATACATATATATATATACTAATTTAGGGTTCTACTGTTCACACTCCACACAAGCCTCTCGCTCACCTATTTTTCTCTCGTTTTCTCTCTAAAAATATCGTCGCCATTCCTAATCTTTCCGACGAATTCAAAAATTCTCCGATCAAATCTTGATCAAATCTATCTTTATCAGATACTACAATCTATTCAAATGTTTCAATCACTGAAATTGATTGAATCATTTATTTAAAACGGGTAGGGAAAATCAAACAAATTTTGATTAATATACACGAGTTATAATTAATGGAACTAGGGTTTTAATTCAAAATCGACATGCACATGATTCCACACACACACACATATATATATAATCAAATCATTTTGTTTCAAATTTTGAAACCCTAATTCGGATATTGAGTTTTTTTTTGCAGGATAAACAAAGAATAACGAAGACAATGAAGATTTGAGAAGCTAAAAGAGTAGGAGAAGTCGATCTCAAAACATAAAGCAAAGTGATTCGACGAGTCAACTCGGATGAGTCACCGAGTTAACTTGGTAACTCAAATGAGTCACTCAACTCGGGGTCAGACGAGTGGAGTCAGGTAGGTTCCCATGAAAGTTTCTAAGCCATGGGCTCAGGTATAATTTAATTTTAGAATTTAT
Organism: Apium graveolens; assembly: GCF_009905375.1. Taxonomy (NCBI): domain Eukaryota; kingdom Viridiplantae; phylum Streptophyta; class Magnoliopsida; order Apiales; family Apiaceae; genus Apium; species Apium graveolens. Next base: position 51,067,838 of record NC_133647.1, on the reverse strand, counting down.
GAAAGTATCATAGTATAAATTGACGTGTTTGTTGAAATATCCGAATGAAAATGCTTGGTTGATTGAGTTCTGGTTAATTATTTCGAATGAGGATTGTTTATGATTCGAATAAATATCTTAAATCCTTGTGCATGAACTGTATCATTCGTTATTCAAGTGATTAAACCATTTATTTAAGTATTTGTTTCGGGTATGGACTGGGAATGTATAACTGAGATTGGTACAAACCCTTATTCAAATAAAAGTGTCAAACCTATTTTCCATTAATCTAAATATATGAAATTATTGTGCATGGGTATATTGAGTGAATTGTTTTGATAAACTCCGTAAATTAATTCAAATTTTTTTGTTAACAAAATTTGTGAATTGTTGAATATATGAGAGTCATTGTTTGAATAAAAATTAATTTGTAAACTATGACCTCAGAATTAGGTCACTTATTTATTCAAATGAGGATTAGATTGTTGGTTGTTTGTTTTGGAAAATATTTATAAATAAATTATGCCCTTATGATTGTTTGATATGTATGATCAGTTGCCTATTAACTATGTGAAATAATAATATAACTTATTCTGATAAGCACATTATCTGATGTATTAATCAAATTGTGGTGTGAAATTTAAATCAGATTATTGGATGGTTGGATAAAGTTTATAAATCAAGTGAGGATTTGTGATTACATGGTATTTGATCATCTATACAGGATGATAATTGAGTTTAAGTAAAACATAATTATATTAAGTATTGATTGGAAATATGGTGAACCTTAGAGTTCCTAATTGTGTGACATGAATATAATCAGCTTTGGTCTACTTGGTTAATCATCCTTGCTAATGTTCTTTGCTCTTTAATACAATAACATTCACTAATTAATGCATCTCACATATAATATAAAATCACACTCACACACAATGCCCTGACACTTAGACCTGGCAGGGAATCCCTTAGAGAATCCCAGTATCTGGATCACTGGTGAAACAACCACAATAGCTATTAAAATCATCCTTGCATTTTAAATTTGTGATCAATATTTGTATGTGTTTACATAATTTAACAATTGACTTGGTTGCTAGTATTTGTGATCGTAAGAAAATATGAGTGGAAATTAAATGAGCTTAAGGGTCCAAAACTAGTCAAATCAATCATGAACAGTTGAGTCTTGGTTATTAATTCACAATTTTACAAGATGACTGCACCTCATTAATGAACCTCTGCCTCATTTTATAATATTCTTCCACCTTTAACACTCTTTTACTTATAAAAAGAATATACTTATGCACACTAGTAGTTCTCTCTTGTAAGCTTCATTAAAGAATCTGCACAAGTCTGTGAGTTCTATTATTTAAATTCTTCGCACAATCTCTGCATATACATAAGGCCTGAACACACACTTGCATTAATTCTACTACACAAGTAACTAAAAGGACTTTAGAATTTAACTAGAATTGAATGCACCTGGATAGAGTCAAAATAACTTGAACAAAAACTGGTAGTATGTAATTAAATGATAACAAGTCAGTCTATATGTTGTGTGAGCTAATATATACTTAATACTTTAGTAATATTTGACATTGTAATATGAGCTCAGTCATCTCTGCATTGCATTTAAGGATATCGTTATGCCCCTGCCAGCCCTGCATCACATGTATTTACTATATTCTTACTTATAAGAAATACATTATTTATTCGTAGTTACTATACCACAACAGGAGTTCCTTGAACTCTTTAAAAGGCCACTACCATGCATGCATTATTACACACACATACACAAACACAATCTGCACTCTTTTTCATCTCTCTCTTGCATGGATCCTAGACACTTTCACTTTTATCCAAGGAGAGATCCAATGCTCCTCCCTCTCATTGACACTATTGATGGGAGATCACTTTCTAAATCTCCTCATCAGTCACATGAATCACTTTTTCCAAACTACCACCATCACTATCCTCACCATAAAAAGCAAAAACACAACAACATCACTCATCAAGCACCTCTTTATCACAGTACACATGAAAACTCACCAAGAGTTAGGAACCCTAACTCAAATCAAGTTATAAATGCCACTCCTTTAAACCTTGCACCACCAGCACTTCCATACACACACTTAACACCACCCACACCTACTTTGGTCAAACTGATCAATTCTGGTAAGCTCAACAAAATGTTAAAGAACATTCAAATTGGAATGATGATCCAAGTTGAGCAAATGGGTGAAATCTTCAAGATTATCATGGCTGCAAAATGGGATAACTTTGTTTTCTATAGAGGTAGGAACTATCATGTGCATCTTACAAGTGAATTCTATATGAACATGAAAGTATTCAAAAGGTACGATGGTGTCTACTATATTGAGTCTTATGTGCAAGGAATCGATATGAAAGTTGATAGTAACTCTATTCATAGGGCTATGAGGTTAGGAAGCAATACTTTGCAAAAACCATGTATTAACATTTTTTTAAAAATTTATGTTAGGAATATGTTGTGTACTTGATGATTAGATTAACAAAACACCTTAGTAGATTCAACTTAGTGAAAATTATAGCACTCGACGGATGTTCAAATATAGTCCCGATGGATGAACCTTATAGTCCCGACGAATGAACCTTATAGTCCCGACAGATGACTAATTGGCATCCATCGAGTGAGTAGCTTATGTAATAAATAAGTATTGTAGCACATTTCTGCAAACAACTTTGTGCAAATTCTGTAGAATAGATGAGTCATGTTGACTACTAGTGGATATACAGAATAGGTTGATTAATTGTAAATAAGTGATGTCTTGTAATTCTGTATAAGTGAAATAGAGTCAAGTGACAATAGTTATCCAATGGATGATCAACAAAGCTACCCGACGGATGATCAACAAAGCTACCCGACGGATGATCTACAAAACTTCCGATGGATGATCAAATTCAAATATATGTTGATAGTGACAACATAGTCACATTCGTTGGGTGTTTGCAAAAGGAATGTGGTAGCCTGTTAAGCAGGAATTTTAGAACAAAGAAGCATTATCATTTCCATGCTATTGTGAAGATATTCAAAGATACTGGAACAGAGTAATGAAGCAGCATGGAATTAGACTAGATATGTTTTGTTTTATTATCTTGTCTTATTATCATGTGAACTTGGTGATATATAAACTAAGTGTAGCTAGTAGAACAATTAACTAAGAAAAAACATTTTCAAGACAGATAGATAAAACTGTACTTGTTAAGAATCTCTCTGTAGTTTGATTGTTCCACTTGTAAAGCAGCTGTGAGCCATTTTAGCTTCATAGAGTTCTAATTGATATATATATATATATATATATATATATATATATATATCTGGTGGATACTTTCAAATCCACCAGAAAGTTTTAAAAGCATTTGTTTTTATTACTTTTATAGTCTATCAAGCAAGAACATTTTTAGTTTTGAAAAAGTTGTCAGAATTACATTCAACCCCCTTCTGTAATTCTGGTTGTATTGTTAGGGACTAACAATTGGTATCAGAGCTGTAACTGGAAATGAGCCATCTGTTCCCAAACCAAGGCATGAATGGTCAAACCCTGATATTGAACAAGTCAGGAAAGACAAGAAGGCCATGAATATTTTATTCAATGGAGTTGATGGTGATATGTTTGATAACATCATTAACTACAAAACATCCAAGGATGTTTGGGACACAATTCAAATAATGTGTGATGGTACTGAACAAATAATTGAAAATAAGATGCAGTTACTGATTCAGCAATATGAGCATTTCCACTGTGAAGAAAGTGAAACTCTTACTGATATTTTTAGTAGATTTCAAAAGCTACTAAATGCTCTGAAGCTGCATGGAAGAGTCTACCAAACTAAATACTCTAACCTCAAGTTCCTTAGATCTCTTCCAAAAGAATGGAAGCCAATGACAATCTCTTTGAGAAATTCACAAGAATACAAGGAGTTTACCCTAGAGAGACTGTATGGCATTCTGAAGACTTATGAGCTTGAAATAGATCAAGATGAAAGGATGGAGAAAGGAAGGAAGAAAGGAGGGTCTATAGCACTGGTTACTGAGTTAGAGAAAGAGAAAGAGATGAAGGTAGAAGCTGTTGAATCTACATCAAAGGTCTGTGAAAGCAAGGGCAAAGGGTTGGTAGCTGAAAATGAAGATCAATTGAGTCAAGATGACATGGATGATATTGATGAGCACTTGGCATTCTTATCCAGAAGGTTTGCCAAGCTCAAGTTCAAAATGAACTTTGGAGCTTCTAAGCCAAATAGAAACATGGTGGATAAATCAAAATTCAAGTGTTTCAAATGTAGCTTAGCTGGTCATTTTGCAAATAAATGCAGAAAGTCAGATTCCAAGAAAAAGTTTGAGCCTGTTGATTATAACCAGAAGTACTTTGAGTTGCTCAAGCAAAAGGAAAGGGCTTTCATAACACAAGAAAATGACCGGGCAGCTAATGGACTAGATGAAGATGAAGAAACAAGCTATGTCAACCTAGCCCTGATGGCCCAGTTTGATGAGATAGAAACAAGTTCTTCAAGTAATCAGGTAATCACCACTAATCTAGCACATTTGACTAAAGATGAGTGTAATGATGCAATTAATGACATGTCCACAGAATTATATCACTTGCGTGTTACTCTTAAGTCCCTCACTAAAGAAAATGCTAAAATTAAAGAAAATAATTTGTTTTTAAGTGAGAGGAACAATGTGCTAGAGTCTCAGTTCATTGAATTTTAGAAATTAAGAATTGAGTGTAAGATTGCTAAGGATGAATAAACTAAGTCTTTGAAGAAAGAAAAAATCTTGAAGAAGCGGCTTGAATGTGAACAGGAAGTGATCAAGGCATGCAAATCATCCAGAGATGTCCATGCTCAAATCACTAAAGTTCAAGGAATTGAGTCCTTTTGTGATGCAGCCTGGAAGAAAATCAAGGAGAAGATGGAATCCAATTTGGTTGAAAGACTGTCTACAGATGTGGACTCGACGGATGATGAAGATCATTCGTCGGATAATCAAAATAATTATCCATCGCGTGAAAGAGAGCCACATCTGTCGGTTGTGAGTAAACTAGTGAGCAAAGCCAAGCTAGCCAAGCTGAATGAGAAATATGGATCTGTCACCAAGAACTTTATTCCGGGAGAATCAAGTCAAGTCAAGAAGCAAAAGAAGGTCAATGTTGGTCATTTGTCCATCAAGCAATTGAATGACAGATTAGAAAAGATTGAGGTTAAAACATATGCTAAAAAGAAGAATAATAGAATTGGGAAAGTAAGAATTAACAGATATAACAACTACACACCTGATAAATATGCTCCAAGAAAAATATGTGTTAAGTGTGGTAGTGTTAATCATTTGTCTGTTAATTGCGAAGTTGCCATGCCTACTTCCATGAATGTACCTCCTTCTTTACCCAACATGAATGCCATGTCTGCCATGCCTATGAATGTTATGTCTGCTCAGAATATGAATGCACAATTTGCTACTATGCTATTTGCACCTAATCCTTATTATGTTGCATTTACTATGCCTCAAATGCCATTTAGTATGCCTTACTGGAATAACATGTTTGCAAATAGCATGCCTTTTCCTGTTAATCAAAATATGCATGATAATTCTGTTCAAATGGCTGGTTTCAAATATCCAACTCAAATGACTAAGGATGAATCAGAAATTCTCAAGTCTAATGAGATTAAACCTAAGAAACCAAAGAAGAAAGCTAACAAGGTAGGACCCAAGGAAACTTGGGTACCAAAATCAACTTGATTTGATTTTTATGTGTGCAGGGAAACAGAAAGAATCTGTGGTATCTGGATAGTGGGTGCTCAAGGCACATGACTGGAGATTCTACCCTGCTTACTGGATTCAAGGAAAGAGCTGGCCCAATTATTACTTTTGGAGATGACATCAAGGGTTTTACTGTGGGATATGGCTTAATTTCAAAAGACAATGTCATCATTGAAGAGGTTGCCCTAGTGGATGGTCTCAAGCATAACCTGTTGAGTATCAGCCAACTTTGTGATAAGGGCAACACTGTAACATTCAATTCAGTAGCCTGTGTTGTGATAAGCAAAAGGAGCAACAAAGTGGTTCTCACTGGAGTGAGAAAAGGGAATGTGTATCTAGTTGAATTCAACTCATCAAATGCAGAACATGTCACTTATCTTCTCAGTAAAGAAAGTCAAGATGAAAGTTGGCTATGGCACAAGAAGTTGTCCCATCTAAACTTCAAGATCATGAATGAGCTTGTCAAAAAAGAACTGGTTAGAGGTATCCCTCAAGTGGAGTTTACAAAAGATGGACTGTGTGATGCTTGCCAAAAGGGAAAGCAAATTAAAGCATCATTCAGAAAGAAGCTTGATTCAATAATTGAAGAACATTTGCAATTACTACACATGGATTTGTTTGGACCAGTCAATGTGTTGTCTATCTCAAGGAAAAGATTTTTCCTAGTAATTATGGATGATTTCTCAAAGTTCTCTTGGACATATTTCCTAAAGTCTAAAGATGAAGCTAGTGAAATCATCATCAATCACATAAGGCAAGTCAACAATCATCCTGATTTTAAAGTAAGAAGAATCAGGAGTGACAATGGAACTGAGTTCAAAAATTCTGTGATGAGATCATTTTGTGAATAAAACGGAATTATGCATGAGTTTTCTACATCAAGAACTCCACAAAAAAATGAAGTAGTAGAAAGAAAGAACATATCTCTTATTGAAGCTGCAAGGACAATGCTTGAAGAATCAAAGTTACCAACATATTTTTGGGCTGAAGCTGTGAACACTGCCTGCTACACTCAAAATATCTCTTTGGTGAATCAAGCAAAGTGCATGACTCCCTACCAATTGTTCAAGAACTGGAAACCAACTCTAAATTTTCTTCATATCTTTGGCTGCAAATGTTATATCTTGAAGAATCAAACTAATCAACATGGGAAGTTTGATGCTAAAGCTGATGAAGGAATTTTTGTTGGATATGTTGTGGGAAAAGCATATAGAGTCTACAATCTAAGAACCAACATTGTCATGGAATCAATACATGTTGTGTTTGATGACAAAAAGATTGAAGGACTACAACATGGAGATTTCCATGAGAGCCTCAAGTTTGATAATGTGGAGATGGTTAGTGATGACAGTGATGATGAGAGTGATCAAGAAATAGTAACTAAGGATAATGCAAAAAAATTTGCAATTAATGAAGCTCATAACTCAACATCCGTCGAGTTATAAAATGCTTCATCCGTCGGGAGACAATCTGCCTTATCCGTCGGGAGACAATTAGCTTCATCCGTCGGAGCCCAAGGTGAATCATCCGTCGGAACATTAAGAGAAGCTGAAAGTCAGAATAGATCACCTACAGAAAGTTCCCCTTTCTCAAATCAAAGATTCAAAAATGCAGGGGGAGTTTCTCATAATCAAAACTCAGTCACACATCAAGACAACAATGAGGCCTCTTCATCTAAAGCAAATCTACCTCAACAGAGAAAATGGACAAGAGATCACCCCTGTGAACTAATTATTGGTGATGCATCTTCTAGAGTTCAAACAAGGAAAGATGTCTGTATAGCAGCTTCCTATCAAAGGAAGAACCAAAGAAGGTTGAAGAAGCTCTGTCTGTTTCTGATTGGATTTTAGCTATGCAGGAAGAGCTAAACCAATTTGAAAGGAACAATATATAAAAGCTTGTACCCAAGCCTAAAGGAAAGAACTCAATTGACACCAAGTGGGTATTCAAAAACAAGATGGATGGAAATGGCATAATAAGGAACAAAGCTAGATTGGTTGCCAAGGGCTATTGTCAACAAGAAGGAATTTATTTTGATGAGACATTTGCTCCTGTTGCAAGACTAGAAGCTATCATAATTTTCCTAGCCTATGCAGCTCATGCCAATTTCAAAGTCTATCAAATGGATGTCAAAAGTGCCTTTCTGAATGGAGATTTGAAGGAGGAAGTCTATGTCAGTCAGCCTCCTAGTTTTGAAGATCCAAATTTTCCTGATTATGTATATTATCTTCTGAAAGCACTATATGGGTTGAAGCAAGCACCTAGAGCCTGGTATGACACTTTGTCAAAGTTTCTTTTAGAGAATCACTTCACTGGAAGTATTGTAGATAAAACTTTATTCTTTAGAAATGTTAGTGGCTCTAGCATACTTGTTCAAATTTATGTAGATGGTATTATATTTGGCTCTATAGATGAAAAACTTTGCAAAAGGTTTGCCAAATTAATGCAAAGTAAGTATGAAATGAGCATGATGGGAGAACTAACTTACTTTCTTGGTCTACAAGTTAAGCAAGTTAGTGATGGAATATTCATTAGTTAAACCAAATACATTTATGATCTATTAAAGAAGTTTGAACTAATGGATTGCACATCTGCAAAAACTCCCATGGCTACTGCAACTAAACTTGAATTAAACACTAATGAAAAGTCTGTGCATATTTCAAGTTATTGAGGCATGGTTGGCTCACTTCTATACTTAACAGCTAGTAGGCCAGATATAATGCTTGCTACATGTCTCTGTGCTAGATTTCAAGTTGGTCCTAGAGAATCTCACTTAATAGCTATTAAGAGAATTTTCAGATATCTCAAAGGTACACCAAAACTTGGCATTTGTTATCCTAGAGATTCTGGTTTTGATCTAACTGGTTATTCAGATGCAGATTATGCAGGTTGTAGAATTGATAGAAAAAGTACAACAGTAACCTGTCAATTTCTAGGGGACAAGCTAGTATCCTGGTTCAGTAAAAAGCAAAATTCACTTTCTACTTCTACAACAGAAGCTGAATATATTGATGCTGGCAGTTGCTATGCACAGATTTTGTGGATGAAAAACCAATTGCTAGATTATGGTACGCAAGTGGAAAGAATTCCTATTTTCTGTGATAACACAAGTGCAATTGCCATCACTAAGAATCCAGTATAACATTCAAGGACAAAGCACATTGACTTAAAGTACCACTTCATTAGGGAACATGTAATGAATGGTACTGTGGAACTTCATTTTGTTCCAAGTGAAAAGCAGCTTCCAGACATATTTACCAAGCCACTTGATGAATCCACGTTTTCAAGGTTGGTAAGTGAGTTGGGTATGCTTAATTATTCTTGAATTATTTCAGATATTTTTTGCAAGATAAAATGCAGCCAGAAATTTAATTGATTTTTTCTGCTTTGGATGAAATTTTGGCTAAGTCAAAAGTTCCATCCCGACGGATGATCATTAATCATCAATTCTGATCATCCGTCGGAATAGAATATCAAAATAAAAATCAATTACCTTTCTGGAATACTTTATTACCCGACGGATAAATTGGTTTACTCCCATCCGTCAAGTTATCCAAATCATAGCCGTTAATTTTCTAAACATCATCTGTCGAGTTTACTTACAGTCTGTAAGTATATTACGACGGATGACTGATAGAATTTTGACAGTTTATTTTAATTTAAACGGCTATTTTGGGCTATTTTGATTGGTTCTTTATTACATTTGTCAGTTTATTTTTAAGATAGTATAAAAGCAAAATTTATTTTCATTTCTTTTCTTTTATCACTCTCAATTTAATTGCTCTAACTCCCTTTTTTCTCCAAAGCAAAAACTCTCTCTACAATTTCCTCATTCTCTAACAATGACACTTGTAGTCAAAATTATGTCTCAATCTGGATATATCTATGAGAAGAACAACTTTGCAGCACTGGTGAATAAGGAGATTCCTCAGTCTGGAGAATTTCACAAGATGATGGATTTTGTGAAGAGCTGCAAACTCAGTTATGCAATGCTAGAATCACCTACTATATACTGTGAAGTTGTGGAAGAGATATGGACAACTGCAGTAGATCCATTCAAGAACTTTCATGGTGAACCTATAATTTCAAAGGATGAGCCAATAGACTGGGATAGTCTACCAATTCCTGAGTTAAACATTCCTCTATTCAAGAAGCCAAAGAAAACAAAGTTTAGAGCAATCAAGAAAGTGAAGCCTTCAACTCTCAGATCTAAGACACTAGCCAAATTTCAACACAAAGTCAACAAGGGAGACGTCTTGTATATCTGTGATATCAAGGAATTTTCTAATTTAAATCTCTACTTGGATGACTGGAAGAAGTAAGAGGGATTGATATTTATAGACATCTTCCTGAAAGGCTAGTATTCAAGTATAAATAAGGAAAAGAGATCACATGGCCACTTCACAGGATTCTTCAAGAAAGCTAATTTGTACTGATAAAGGTCTATTCATCCTTTAAGAAGATCTTTGGATTTAATATGGCTGCAAGAAGACTAGTTCTAAAGAAGATTGAAGAACTGAGGAGTATTAGATCTAAAGATGCACTCCCAAAAACTTTAACTATTCCATACACAGGGAGTAGAGTGCATCTAAGGCCCTATTGGCTGATGGAATTTTTGGATGAAAAGGGATTAAGAAGATTCTTCATATTAGAGGAGCAGTTTAGTATCTCTAGCAATGAGACTCTTCTGGAAATGCAAGAAATGCTAGATCTCTCAGAAGCTGATGAACTTGAATTCCACAGACAACTCCAAAATCAAATAGAAGAGAATAACAGGAAGCTTGGGAAGAAATCCAGACAATCAAGAAAATAGATTTATGTGCTCAGACTAGAGGAGCACCTTCATAATGATTGTGAGCAAATCTTTGTACACTTTGCCTTGTTCAATTTCAGTAAATAATGCAGCACTTATTAGTTTTATCCACTACTTTTCAATTAGTATTTTTAAGGGTGTTTCGTTATCATCAAGTTTCTCTTAATTTATGGCTACAATTCTAGTAGGCATAAATTGGGGGAGATTATTGGGAATATGTTGTGTACTTGATGATTAGATTAATAAAACACCTTAGTAGATTCAACTTAGTGAAAATTGTAGCACTCGACGGATGTTCAAATATAGTCCCGACGGATGACTAATTGAAATCCATCGAGTGAGTAGCTTATGTAATAAATAAGTATTGTAACACATTTCTTCAAACAACTTTGTACAAATTCTGTAGAATAGATGAGTCATGTTGACTACTAGTGGATATACAGAATAGGTTAATTAATTGTAAATAAGTGATGTCTTGTAATTTTGTATAAGTGAAATAGAGTCAAGTGACAATAGCTATCCGACGGATGATCAACAACGTTACCCGACGGATGATCAACAAAGCTACCCGACGGATGATCAACAAAGCTACTGTGGCGCCCTCCAAACCCGGGTCAGAAGTTTGGGGTCCACACACACACCTTAATTATAACCTGCTTATAACAATAATAAAGATAATAATAATATATGCAGTGACCCTACTTACCAACCACCACGGACCGCAACAGGTTAAAGTATGCACACAAGCCACACACACTAATATATTACAAACCGTTCAAATCCCAACTATTTCAAACTCAAACTGAGTATTAAACATTATTACAAACTTTTACAAACTTAAATTATTCCAAAAGAAACCTACTAGCTCAGTTTCCTCAACCTGAACCCCTAGCTCTCGCGCTGGACTGGGGATCCTCTTTACCAACTGGTTCCTTTTTAACTGGAAAGAATATAAACAACATCGCACAAATGAGCTACTAGCTCAGCAAGTCACAATGACAAAACTGAGAATAATGATCATCAGATGAATATGGTTATGATATCAAGTGAATAATGGATTATGATTTAGAATTGGATATTATACTTTTAATTTAAAAACCAAGGTTAGGCTGCTGATCAGTCACGCACTAACCCCGAGCAAGGCACACAGTATTGCTCTAACTACTGGATCCAAGGCACACATTGGCCTAACTTGACCATTATATGGTCTGACCACGAATCTGGTCCACAATTTTATAAAAACAATCCAATTCTAACATAATAACAGAATATGCAATAATAAACAATAACCGAAATCATTAACAACAATAAATGTTTAACAATGAAAGGGTTTAAATCCTTGTAAGGATCAACAAGGTACTTTCAAAGCTTGAATGCTGGGTATTGAAAGAATTGGATAACAAAGGAAACAACGTTTCATGGTTTCAAGGATTTGGTCTTTCAAAGCATAAGATATCATGGATTGAGTATATAATAATTCAGTTCAGTGTCTGGTATTTAGTTTGTATGTATTTGTGGAGTAGTATCGTATATTTGTGGTTCTTGTTTGGGTATACAATAATCAATGGATTAGAAAGAATATGGTTCATAGCTCAAGAACAATAACTGAAATCAGGATTTAGGTTTCCGTGCTTCAAAGCACTTGCAATGTCAACAAGACTATCAAGAATTATAATATCTTGAGAAAGTTCAGAACACTTGCCTGATATTAGCTTACTATCCTGCACTTGCTTTCAATCACAATCGTCTTACTCCTCAACTACCTGTTTCCCTTTCCTATGCCTTGCCTCTTCTGCTCACATATCATAAGCATCTATCAATCATCAACTCACAGGATTCTATTCAACACATACTTCTATCTACCCTTCGTTTTACCCAAATCCGATTAACGGATTGAAATCTATGCAATAACCAAGTAAACACCGAATATATAGACCGATAGTCAAACAACAGGTCACGTATAACACATAATACATCACGTAATCAATGACATATCATTTATAAAGAAGTCTCGGGTCATAAATATGCTTTCGGGTATTTAAAATGATTTTTAAAATATTTTTCGGAATTAAAACGGGTCATTGGATCAATTTCGGGTTAATAAACAGGGTTCGGTTGGCCAATTCTGGTTCTGAAAGAATTTTAGAATAATTATCGAGCCTTGGAAATAATTTAGAATAATATTTTAGAGCTCGAAACTATTTTTCGGAATTTTTAAATCATTTTTAAATAATTAAATCTAATTAAATAATTAATTAAAAATCAATTAATAAATAATTAAATCAATTAATCAATTAATTTTTGAATTAATTGACCAATTAATCAATTAGAAATTAACTGAAATTAATTAACTAATTAATTCAGATTTATTTGTGAATTAAAAATAATTTTCGGAATTAAAATAATAATTTTTAGAATTTTCAGAAATTAAAAACGAATTTTTATAATAAAAATAAATAGGAAATATGATTTTTAAACATTTTATAAACAGGAATCCTAAATTTGCAAAGTCTGGAAATTACAGGGACCAAACTGCATCGTTTTCAAAACTGCAGGGACCAAACTGCAATTTTGCAGTCCAGTCGCCGGAAAAAGTCGGGGGTGGCCGGAGAAGACGATCCCGGCGTCCTCACCTCACCAACACCTCCAGATCAACACTACACAACACCAGGAACTTGTTCATGCATTCAAAACATTCTAATCATCCCTGTTCTGGCCGGAAATTGGCCAAGAACATCGCCGGTTTCCGGCGAACATCGCAAATCTTTAAAACACAACTCCCTTCGATTCAAGCATCCTCTGTTAACGAGCTATATATCAATCGATTGCAAATTTTATAAGGAACAGAACCCACTATAAATCAACAGCTAATAACCCCTGAATCAAAAACCCCCAAATTTCAATTGAAAACATTCATACGGGTTATAAACCCTAATTTTGAAAATCGAAAATTAAACTCAAATTTGAACATGTTATTGAACTCCAAATCAGACGTATGACATATGAAAATCATCAGGAAAACAAGCTCTACAACATGCAATCATCAAATCATACAAACAATCATCCGAACAAAAATTCATATTTTTAATAAAATAAATTCGAAAATAAATAAATTTTTAGAAAAATAACCTTAATTTCTGCAGTGAAACAAAGCTCAGAATCTGATAGAACACCTCAAATCCTTCGTTTTGGTTACTCAAGCTTTAAAAACAGAGATCGGTAACGCCTTCGTTTTGCTGTTTGATTCTTAGAACAGTTTATGTAATTAGGGTTTTTCTCTGAAAATTATATAATTAACTATCTGCAAATGATTTTGATACGAAATAAAATACGGTAAAAGGCTATTTATAATTATGGAAAATTAGTATCCCATTGGATCATTCCGGATATAAAACGGTACGTTTATTTGTAAAAACTGATCCAAACGGTATCGGTTTTCGGGATAATTATCCAAATCAATATAATTTGTACTGCGGTCTTGGTCTTAGCGCCTGGTTACACGTATTACGAAGTGATAATTGGGATAGTTTAAAAAAAAGCTCCCTTTTATCGAGAATACGGGTTTTATTGATTTACCGAAACGAATATTGTATCGAAAATGTTGCGCCGGGACCCGCGTAGGACAAACCGTAAGCCGGATCGAAAAAGTCAAAACATGGAAAATGCTCGGAATATTACAATTAGGTTAGGAAGGAGTTCTCGAAAGAGTTTCGGGTTCCAAAAATGTAACAACGGTTGACGTCGGTTGGTTCCCGTTTTTATAAAATAGATTTTAATTACCCGGAAAAAGATTTTAGAAATTTCATATGATTCTTATAAATCCATAAACCAAAATAAAAATAATTAGGAAGATATGATAATTATCTATATTTTATTTTGGACATATAAAAATTAAAATACTCAATTAATATTATTTTTGAATATTCAAGTACAGATAACACTTAACAATTAACTCACAGAATAGATACTGGGCACACATAATAATATCAAAAATAATTACATGATATATCCCGGATATTACATCCTTCCCCCCTTAAAAGGATTCTGTCCTCAAAATCTCCTAAGAAAACAAATGAGGGTACTTTTCTCTCATATCACTTTCTAACTCCCAGGTTGACTCTTCAACCTTTGGGTTTCTCCACAATACTCTTACTAACTTTACCACTTTATTTCTCAATACTTTCTCTCTTTCTTCTAGAATCTCTATCGGACTCTCTACATATGATAAATCTGCTTGAAGTTCTATTGGCTCATATTCTATTACATGCCTGGAGTCTGGATTATATTTCTTGAGCATCGATACATGAAAAACATTGTGAATGTGCTCCATGTGCGGAGGTAACGCCAATTCGTAAGCTACTTTGCCAACGCGCTTTAGGATCTCAAAAGGTCCGACATATCTTGGGCTTAGCTTCCCTTTCTTTCCAAACCTCGTTAGTCCTTTCCATGGTGATACTTTCAGTAATACCAAGCTTCCTTTTTCAAATTCCATGTCTTTCCTTGATTGGTCTGCATATTTCCTCTAACAATTTTGAGCGGCTATTAATCTTTTCTGGATAAGTTCTACAACTTCCTTTGTCTGCTGTACCAGTTCAGGTCCAAGTATCTTGCGTTCTCCTACTTCGTCCCAATATATTGGAGATCTACATTTGCGTCCATAAAGGGCTTCATAGGGTGGCATTCCAATGCTGGCATGATAACTGTTGTTGTAAGCAAACTCTACCAGGGGTAAATGTTTGTCCCAACTTCCTTTGAAATCAATAGCACAAACACGTAACATATCCTCGATTTTCTGGATCGTCCTTTCACTTTGGCCATCCGTTTGGGGGTGATAAGCTGTACTCATATTCAGTCTTGTTCCCAAACATTCTTGAAAACTCTTCCAGAATCTTGAATTAAACCTTGGATCTCGATCAGATACGATAGACACTGGAACTCCATGACGAACTACAATTTCTTTTAGGTACATATGGACCAACTTGTCGAGCGAAAATCTTTCATTTATAGGCAGAAAATGAGCTGACTTGGTAAGTCTATCCACTATAACCCAAATGGCATCATGATTAGCCCTTGTCCTTGGTAATCCAACTATGAAATCCATGGTAATATATTTCCACTTCCACTCTGGAATCTCCAATGGTTGTAGCAATCCGCTTGGTCTCTGATGCTCTGCTTTAACTCTCTGACAGGTATAGCATTTGCTAATCCATTCTGCAATTTCTCTCTTCATATCTGGCCACCAATAATTCTTCTTTAAATCTCTGTACATTTTTGTACTCCCTGGATGGATGGAATATTTTGAACTATGTGCTTCTTGTAAAATTTCATTCTTTAACTCCGTCACTGGTGGAATCCAGATTCTAGATAAAAATCTCAAAATGCCTTGATCATCCTTCTGCGTGCATAATTCTTCACCTACCAAATGATTTATATCTTGATCCATTACAAATATTCCTTAAAAATTCTGTTCATCAGGTCCATAAACGCTGCTGGGGCGTTGGTCAATCCAAAAGACATCACTAAAAACTCGTAATGTTCATACCTTGTTCTGAAAGCTGTCTTTGGTATATCTTCTGGTTTAATCTTTATTTGATGATATCCCGATCTTAAATCGATTTTGGAGAAATACTTGGCTCCCTTCAATTGGTCAAACAAATCATCAATTCTGGGTAACGGATACTTATTCTTAATCGTCAATTTGTTGAGCTCCCTATAGTCGATGCACAGTCTCATGCTTCCATCTTTCTTTTTGACAAATAATACCGGTGCACCCCACGGGGATACGCTGGGTCTAATTACTCCTTTCTCTAACAGCTCTTGCAATTGCTTTGCTAATTCTTTCATCTCAACGGGCGCCATTCTATACGGGGCCTTGGATACTGGTTCTGTTCCAGGTGCTAAATCGATTGCAAATTCAATTTCTCTATCTGGAGGAAGTCCTGGCAATTCGTCGGGAAATACGTCTGGAAATTCATTCACTACTGGGATATCTTCAAGTTTTGCTGGCTCCTGACTTCTATCAATCACATATGTTACGAAATGCTCGCATCCTTGCCGTAGTAACTTCTTGGCTTGAATCATCGTTAAGAACTTCTTTACCTGCTTCTGTCCCTTGAACGTTACTATTCTTTCATCTGGCGTTTTCACCATTACTTTCTTATTTCGACAATCTATCTGAGCATCATGCTTAGATAACCAATCCATTCCTAATATAACGTCAAATTCTCCTAACTTAAACGGTATCAAATCTACACAAAACTTACTACCAGAAATCTCAATCTCACAATTTCCACAAACTTGGTTCACAGTTACACGTTCTTGATTTGCTAATTCCACAGTCATTATTTCATTTAAGCACTCAACTGGACAGTTTAATTTACTAACAAAATCTTGTGAAACAAACGATCGAGTTGCTCCCGAGTCTATTAATACTTTGGCACATAAAGAATTCACATTAAGCGTACCTGCCACGACATCCGTATCCTGGATCGCATCCTTCACCGATATGTCAAAAACTCTAGCCCTTGGAGTCTCATTCACTGTTGGGGTAGATCCCATAATCCTTAATGCATTACTGACTGGGGCTGGTGTCTTGCAATCCCTGGCCATATGTCCTGGCTTCCCACATTTAAAGCATGTAAATCCAATGACTGGAACTTTCACTGCTGGATTCCGGATAGGTTGATCCTTATTTGCTGGCTCTCTTGCTGGCTGATTTCGGCACTCCCTCGAGTAGTGCCCTTTCTGGTTGCATTTAAAACATACCACATTCAACTTGTTACAAACTCCTCCATGCTTCTTTCCATAAACTTGACAATCTGGAAAAGTTAATCTCAACTGATTCGGCTGATTCACATTAGCCGGACGGTTGCCCTGGCCTCCGTCTCCTGCATTTTGTCTTCTGAAATTAAAATTTCTCCCTGGCTGAAACTTGCCCTTCTTAAAGTTTGAAAACTTCCCTGTTTGTGACTGACCCTCACTTCCCTCAACTTTCCTTTTCTTGCTTTCCTTATCTTTCTGGAACATCTCACTCTCTGTCTCTGCGATCATAGCTTCTGTACAACTCCTGCATAGGTATCCAATTCAAAAATGGCTACCTTTCCTCTGATCCATGGTTTCAAACCTTGCTGGAATCTTTTAGCTTTCTTCCTATCAGTATCAACATATGATGGCACATACCTTGACAATTCCTCAAATTTACCCTCATAATCTGTTACCGACATATTCCCTTGCTTTAACTCTAAAAACTTCAGCTCCATTTGATCCTGAACAAACTGAGGAAAATACTTTTTTAAAAACAATTCCTTGAACCTTTCCCAACTAATAACATCTGTGCCTTCCAATGTCTTCACCATTTCCCACCAATAGGTGGCCTCATTCTTCAGATAGTAACTTGCAAACTCAACCTTCTGTTCTTCCTTTGCTTTCACTAAGGCAAAAGCCTTTTCTATTTCCTTTAACCACACATTTGCTTCAATTGGCTCTAAGGAACCCTTGAATTCTGGTGGGTTTACTGCCTGAAAAGTTTTGAAAGTTACCTGGGGATTGGTCTGTCTCTGCTGTTGTTGTGCCAGGTGAACTGTTTGTTGGGCCAAGATTTGAAGAATCTGGGCTATTGCTGGGTCCATGGGTCCTGGGTTCACATTCTGGGTTGTATCATTTTGATTGTTATTATTGTTGGTTTCTTCATTCTGGGTGTTGGTGCGGGTATTTCTTTTGGGAGGCATTTTCTGTAAAGAATCAATCAATTTATTTAGCTTTTGAATCAAATATTTGCATAAAAGAAAAGTTTTGTAAAACAGGAATATCTCTTTTTAAAAACAGTTGTAACTAAGTAAATTGCATGCTTCTTTACAGAATATAAACAGTTATGGAAAACAGGGTACATGGTATCACAGGGTATAACTGGTGCAATAAAATAAATGACAGTGCTGGAAAGGAAAAAGGTACTGATATATATATATAGATCAAAAGTTTTAGGGTAGTACAAGCGTAAAGACGCTTCGAAAGTAAAAGCAAAAAGGGTACAACAACCTACTCACTAGTCAGCATCGCTAGTCTATAAATACAACTCAAAAGTCTACTGATACACACTACACACTACTGTCCATACTACATAACCATAACAACACTACTCAGCATCTCCATCTCTGAATCTCTAACTCATGGAAAATCTGGACCTCCTATCTCCTCAAGCTCCTCTAGAACCCACTTAGCCCACTCCACTAGGAAATCAGGGGTGATGTCCTCATGTGTAGCCTCAGCAATCCTCACAGCAGCTGCTCTACGAAACGCCTGGAGCCTCTCCCTAAGTCGCCTCTCACCACTCCCCATCTCTCTGGTACGCATGATATGCAATAACTCCTAGATCTGACCCCAACTTTGTACAAATTCTGTAGAATAGATGAGTCATGTTGACTACTAGTGGATATACAGAATAGGTTAATTAATTGTAAATAAGTGATGTCTTGTAATTTTGTATAAGTGAAATAGAGTCAAGTGACAATAGCTATCCGACGGATGATCAACAACGTTACCCGACGAATGATCAACAAAGCTACCCGACGGATCATCAACAAAGCTACTGTGGCGCCCTCCAAACCCGGGTCAGAAGTTTGGGGTCCACACACACACCTTAATTATAACCTGCTTATAACAATAATAAAGATAATAATAATATATGCAGTGACCCTACTTACCAACCACCACGGACCGCAACAGGTTAAAGTATGCACACAAGCCACATACACTAATATATTACAAACCGTTCAAATCCCAACTATTTCAAACTCAAACTGAGTATTAAACATTATTACAAACTTTTACAAACTTAAATTATTCCAAAAGAAACCTACTAGCTCAGTTTCCTCAACCTGAACCCCTAGCTCTCGCGCTGGACTGGGGATCCTCTTTACCAACTGGTTCCTTTTTAACTGGAAAGAATATAAACAACATCGCACAAATGAGCTACTAGCTCAGCAAGTAACAATGACAAAACTGAGAATAATGATCATCAGATGAATATGGTTATGATATCAAGTGAATAATGGATTATGATTTAGAATTGGATATTATACTTTTAATTTAAAAACCAAGGTTAGGCTGCTGATCAGTCACGCACTAACCCCGAGCAAGGCACACAGTATTGCTCTAACTACTGGATCCAAGGCACACATTGGCCTAACTTGACCATTATATGGTCTGACCACGAATCTGGTCCACAATTTTATAAAAACAATCCAATTCTAACATAATAACAGAATATGCAATAATAAACAATAACCGAAATCATTAACAACAATAAATGTTTAACAATGAAAGGGTTTAAATCCTTGTAAGGATCAACAAGGTACTTTCAAAGCTTGAATGCTGGGTATTGAAAGAATTGGATAACAAAGGAAACAACGTTTCATGGTTTCAAGGATTTGGTCTTTCAAAGCATAAGATATCATGTATTGAGTATATAATAATTCAGTTCAGTGTCTGGTATTTAGTTTGTATGTATTTGTGGAGTAGTATCGTATATTTGTGGTTCTTGTTTGGGTATACAATAATCAATGGATTAGAAAGAATATGGTTCATAGCTCAAGAATAATAACTAAAATTAGGATTTAGGTTTCCGTGCTTCAAAGCACTTGCAATGTCAACAAGACTATCAAGAATTACAATATCTCGAGAAAGTTCAGAACACTTGCCTGATATTAGCTTACTATCCTGCACTTGCTTTCAATCACAATCGTCTTACTCCTCAACTACCTGTTTCACTTTCCTATGCCTTGCCTCTTCTGCTCACATATCATAAGCATCTATCAATCATCAACTCACAGAATTCTATTCAACACATACTTCTATCTACCCTTCGTTTTACCCAAATCCGATTAACGGATTGAAATCTATGCAATAACCAAGTAAACACCGAATATATAGACCGATAGTCAAATAACAGGTCACGTATAACACATAATACATCACGTAATCAATGACATATCATTTATAAAGAAGTCTCGGATCATAAATATGCTTTCGGGTATTTAAAATGATTTTTAAAACATTTTTCGGAATTAAAAAGGGTCGTTGAATCAATTTCGGGTTAATAAATAGGGTTCGGTTGGCCAATTCTGGTTCCGAAACAATTTTAGAATAATTATCGAGCCTTGGAAATAATTTAGAATAATATTTTAGAGCTCGAAACTATTTTTCAAAATTTTTAAATCATTTTTAAATAATTAAATCTAATTAAATAATTAATTAAATATCAATTAATAATTAATTAAATCAATTAATCAATTAATTTTCGAATTAATTGACCAATTAATCAATTAGAAATTAACTGAAATTAATTAACTAATTAATTCAGATTTATTTGTGAATTAAAAATAATTTTCGGAATTAAAATAATAATTTTTAGAATTTTCAGAAATTAAAAACGAATTTTTATAATAAAAATAAATAGGAAATATGATTTTTAAACATTTTATAAACAGGAATCTTAAATTTGCAAAGTCTGGAAATTACAGGGACCAAACTGCATCGTTTTCAAAACTGTAGGGACCAAACTGCAATTTTGCAGTCCAGTCGCCGGAAAAAGTCGGGGGTTGCCGGAGAAGACGATCCCGGCGTCCTCACCTCACCAACACCTCCAGATCAACACTACACAACACCAGGAACTTGTTCATGCATTCAAAACATTCTAATCATCCCTGTTCTGGCCGGAAATTGGCCAAGAACATCGCCGGTTTCCGGCGAACATCGCAAATCTTTAAAACACAACTCCCTTCGATTCAAGCATCCTCTGTTAACGAGCTATATATCAATCGATTGCAAATTTTATAAGGAACACAACCCACTATAAATTAACAGCTAATAACCCCTGAATCAAAAACCCCCAAATTTCAATTGAAAACATTCATACGGGTTATAAACCCTAATTTTGAAAATCGAAAATTAAACTCAAATTTGAACATGTTATTGAACTCCAAATCAGACGTATGACATATGAAAATCATCAGGAAAACAAGCTCTACAACATGCAATCATCAAATCATATAAACAATCATCCGAACAAAAATTCATATTTTTAATAAAATAAATTCGAAAATAAATAATTTTTTAGAAAAATAACCTTAATTTCTGCAGTGAAACAAAGCTCAGAATCTGATAGAACACCTCAAATCCTTCGTTTTGGTTACTCAAGCTTTAAAAACAGAGATCGGTAACGCCTTCGTTTTGCTGTTTGATTCTTAGAACAGTTTATGTAATTAGGGTTTTTCTCTGAAAATTATATAATTAACTATTTGCAAATGATTTTGATATGAAATAAAATACGGTAAAAGGCTATTTATAATTATGGAAAATTAGTATCCCGTTGGATCATTCCGGATATAAAACGGTACGTTTATTTGTAAAAACTGATCCAAACGGTATCGGTTTCGGGATAATTATCCAAATCAGTACAATTTGTACTGCGGTCTTGGTCTCAGCGCATGGTTACACGTATTACGAAGTGATAATTGGGATAGTTTAAAAAAAAGCTCCCGTTTATCGAGAATACGGGTTTTATTGATTTACCAAAACGAATATTGTATCGAAAATGTTGCGCCGGGACCCGCGTAGGACAAACCGTAAGCCGGATCGAAAAAGTTGAAACATGGAAAATGCTCGGAATATTACAATTAGGTTAGGAAGGAGTTCTCGAAAGAGTTTCGGGTTCCAAAAACGTAACAACGGTTGACGTCGGTTGGTTCCCGTTTTTATAAAATAGATTTTAATTACCCGGAAAAAGATTTTAGAAATTTCATATGATTCTTATAAATCCATAAACCAACATAAAAATAATTAGGAAGATATGATAATTATCTATATTTTATTTTGGACATATAAAAATTAAAATACTCAATTAATATTATTTTTGAATATTCAAGTACAGATAACACTTAACAATTAACTCACAGAATAGATACTGGGCACACATAATAATATCAAAAATAATTACACGATATATCCCGGATATTACAGCTACCCGAGGGATGATCTACCAGACTTCCGACGGATGATCAAATTCAAATATCTGTTGACCGTGACAACACAGTCACATGTGTCGGGTGTTTGCAAAAGGAATATGGCAGCATGTTAAGCAGGAATTTGAGAACAAAGAAGCATTACCATTTCCATGTTATTGTGAAGATATTCAAAGATGCTGGAACAGAGTAATAAAGCAGCATGGAATTAGACTAGATATATTTTGTTTTATTATCTTGTCTTATAATCATGTGAACTTGGTGATATATAAACCAAGTGTAGCTAGTAGAACAATTAACTAAGAAAACACATTTTCAAGAGAGATAGATAAAGCTGTACTTGTTTAGAATCTCTCTGTAGTTTGATTGTTCAACTTGTAAAGCAGTTGTGAGCCATTTTAGCTTCACAGAGTTCTAATTAATATATATATATATATATATATATATATATATATATATATATATATATATATCTAGTGGATACTTTTAAATCCACCAGAAAGTTTTAAAAGTATTTATTTTTATTACTTTCATATTCTATCAAGCAAGAACATTTTTAGTTTTAAAAAAGTTTCTAGAATTACATTCAACCCCCCTTCTGTAATTCTTGTTGTATTGTTAGGGACTAATAATTTGCTTTTAACCAAAAGGAGTTTGAGTTGTATGTTGGTCTTTTATGTTAAGATGATGTGCCTTTGGGTCTTTATAAGTCTAACTGGGGTATTCATTTCAAACACTTCACACACATTTAACAAAAAATAGCTATCATTCTTAGGGAAAACATTCTCCCTAAACCAAAACAAGATAGGGGTTTTTGAATTTATTGACCTTAAGGTAATGTTTCAACTAGTAACTAATAAGGTTGAGTTTGACTTGAGTTATGTGATCATTTTAAATATGATAAATGGGTTTTATGAAAAATTTATGCCAGATTCCTTGCTTATAACCTCCTTGTTTGAAATTAACCAAGTTAAATTGATCAAAACCTTTTCTCAACAAATTGAATACTTTAATGTTGAAACTCTTTACCAAGATAAGGTACCCTTGAGTGTGTGTAAGCCCCGGCCTGTGAATCAAATTAAAATGCCTAAAATTGTCAATCTTGAGAAAACCAACAATGAGATTAAAATGCTAAAAATTGAAATTAACAGTCTAAAAGGAATTAATCTTAAGTTGGTAGCTAGGATAAATCACCTAGAAGAAAAGGTTCATAGGAAAGAGGGTTTACTTTGAGGATTCAGAAGCAACCTCAAGAAGGTATGTGAGTGAGGAGGCTGTTGAGCCTATGGTTATTGGTGGTGGTCAGAAGGATGATGAGTTTGCTGGTTTGACTGATATTACTATTTTTCCTGATTTATATGCTGATGGAAATCTTGGTTTTATTGATGTTAACAAATCTCCTGTTAAGGAGTAATTTGTTATGTGCTTACATAGATGCACCAGTTCTGATTGTGTGTCTGTGTTACTTGCTTTTGCTGTTTGTTGGTCAAGTAGTGTATGTACTTTACTTTTGCTGCTTCTGGTTTATGCTTGTTGGGAAAATGTTAGTGTTTAATAATGTTTCTTTATGATAGGAGAAATTCACTTTTGAAAGCTCTTGTGTACTTGTGTAATCTTGATATTCAAAGATGTTATTTCTTCTGCATTCTTTATTCAAGGATGATTGCCATTAAATTCATGATAGTTTAGTTCTGATATTTGAGAACTGATAAATTAATGATTGATCAACATAGCCTTGGTACTAAAAAATGCTCAAATTGCTTATCTGATTATACAAAATCAATTTAAGTCATTTCAGTTGAACAAGAATTAAAAAGTTTCAAAAAAATTCTTCTAAACTCAATCTGCTAAAAATGGCATATTA
The DNA here is from genome assembly GCF_009905375.1 of Apium graveolens. Lineage (NCBI taxonomy): Eukaryota > Viridiplantae > Streptophyta > Magnoliopsida > Apiales > Apiaceae > Apium > Apium graveolens. The sequence continues at coordinate 51,043,374 of NC_133647.1, read as the reverse complement.
GTTCATGTGACTCATATTCTTTGATTAAACAATGGTCATGATGTTCCTGTGATTTACCAAAATAGAACTGCATTTTACAAAGTTAATAAATTTCTTTTTCTGATAACAGAATGGTATCTGTTAGGTAATGAATACAACACAGGGGGGTGAATGTGTTTTGGATTATTTTTAAAAATTTTGAACTATTATAGATGTGGTGAACAAAGTAGTCTAACTTGTAGAGATAAGGTTTTTTAACAGAAATAATAAAAACATGCACATGAACACACTATCTTCAAAACTCACTTAATTTTATATTAAAATCAAGTATGTCTTGCTACAAATTTATGGGTTCTTTGTTGATAAAGAACTCAGCTTCTTTCTTGAGAGAGTTATAAGAAAATCTAGATCTTTTTGTTATTATTAAAAGTACAGGACTTATGTTTACTTTATAGATTAGTAAACACCGGTTTACACAGTATACAATAGACTGTACTATACCATACTAAAAATAATCTCTAAAGCTTTCCATTTTTGGCTTAGTGTATCTTTGCAAATAGTGCATGTTTGTGACTTTCCTTTGTCAGTTAATCTTGGTCTTTGATCTTGTACTCTTCAAGCTGCTTTTGTAGACTTTTCAAATAAGTGATTGATTTATTTGTTGATTGACAATCTTGGATCTTTAACTGGTCTGCATACTGTACTTGAGGTTTATATCGAGATCTCCAGTTTGAACTATAGAGAACTGACATCTCGATAAGTATAATGGCTTATCGAGATCTCTTAGTTCTCTATAAGTGTTTTGACTTGTCAAGGACTCTGAGTTCTCGAATGTGAACTGGACTTATCGAGGTTTCCAAATCTCTGCATGTAGAATTGACTTGTCGATATCTCTGAGATCTCTATAGGCATTTTGACTTATCGATATCTCTGAGATCTATAATGAGAAAATTGACTTGTTGATATCTCTAAACTCCATATCTTTATTTTGGTTTGTCGATATCTCTAAGTTCTCGAATGCAGGAATGACTTGTCGATATCTCCAATCTTCATATCTACATTTGGCTTGTCGATATCTCTGAGACTTCTCGATAAGTTATTCTTGACTTCTCGATAATTCATTCTGGAGTTCTCGAATGACTTGTTTATATGACTTGATCTGTGACTTGTAGATATCTTGACTTAGAATGTTTTTCCCAAAACATATTTATTTAACTGTAAGATTCTTCACAATTTCTCTGAGGCATGATCTTCTTCCAGAGGTTATTCTTAGGCTTGAGACTGTTTACAGAAAAATACTCCAGTCTAATCTTATAAATTTTTACAGACTCAAGAAATACAATACATAATACAAATTAAGATTATCATGCAACTAATTCTTAGGGCTGTCAATTTGACTTAGTCTTGTTATAGTACAGGCATGTCTTGTACAATAATCTCCCCCAATTTATAAGAAGATTTCTTATCATAAATTCATGCCTGGTAACAAGACTAACCCCAAGTTACAATGAACAATAAAACATTACATACAAAATTGACAGAAGTACAGATTTTATACATTAAATGATTGCAAGAGTTAGATAGGTACATTCATTAGAAAAAATTTTCATCTCTTGTTTCTTCTCTAATGGAGTTCTTTATCTTTACAAGTACTTCTAGTTCCTCTATGATTGGTGTCCCTCTTAGAGCTTCTACAAGTTTGAACTTATCATCTAATGGATAACCACTCAATAAATCAATCCTAAATTTTAAGAATCTTCCAGCTTTGATGTTTAGAAATTGTCCATCCTTGGTAATTCTGCTCATCCCATTTGCCTTGAGTTCTTCAGATTTTTGTATATACATTTCTATCTTCTCAGTATACTTTCTTCTCCTTTTCTCTTTTTTAGCCATTTCTCTTGCTCTTCATTCTTCCCTTACTACCAACCATACAACCAATACAGACCTCCATGCATGTGTACCAGTATCCTTATCCTTCAGTAAGCTTATCACCCTTTTTAGTTCTGTGGTTGAAAATATGTCCATTAAGTCTTTGCAAGTAATGTGTGGGATCCATCTTGATAGTAGATTCTTACTTATCTCAATGATACAATCCAAACTTTAACCATTTCTTCAGATAATTGTTGAAAGTGGTCTTCATCTGAGATGCACCAGTTCAAGGGTAGAAAATCTTTTTGATTAAAGCAGTTCCAGATGGCCCTCTCAATAACTTGCATTTTCTTTGATTTTCTTCCAACAAATTTGTAATGAATTTTGGTTGGTGGCTTAACATAAGGTAGGTTTGAGACTTTCTTTAAAGAGGTTTAGCTAGAGGTGATTGGTATTTTCCGTATTATTTTGTACAAGAATTTGGGCTTTGAGGTTTTAGGTGTCATAGTGTTTGAGTTTGTTGGCTTAGAGGATTGAGATTGATTGATTTGTATTTGTAGGGTTTCTTTTTATGGTTCTGAGTTATCTTCCTTCTTCTTCCTTCTTCTCTCTTCTCATTTCTTCTTATCATCTCCCTTCTTCTCATCCTGCTTCTTCTCTTTGCTACCAGTTGCTCTAGAAGTTTGACTTGGATTTGATCCAGAAGGTGGTTAATCATCTAGCTTATACTCATCATCATCATCGTCATCCTTTAGGTTATATTGTAGGTTTAGCAATATGGTATCAGCATTATAGGGTATCAGTCAAGAATTCTGATCATCTCTTTATCTTCAGTTTTCTTGTTCTTCTTGCATTTCAGATCAGATTGAAGAGTCATTATCAACCTCATGTTTCCACTTACGCAATTCTTAGGAATAGTGAAGAAATTACATCTTTTAGACTGAGGACAGATGTAGGCCACCCCTTGCTTGGATAGAGATAGGCTTCAGAAAAAGCATCTATCTAAGCCTTTTTGAGTTCATGTAGCAATTAGGTTCCTCTGGAATTACTATATGTACTTTATCAATTACTACATCTAGCTCATATGTTTTCACTTTTTGAAGATTGGAGAGAGACCCCTATAGACATCTGTCCAAACCACAGTCACTCAAATTTGCAACAATCCTCTTCTCCAGAAAATTATCAGTTTCGACAATCACCAATCTGACAAAATTAATGTTGTTGGCCAATGCTCTTTTGTAGGTGATGTAGATGTTGTGGAGAGACACCCTTAATACTGTTAGAAGTTCATTGAATTCTTAATCTTGACAGGGTCCTTCTTCAGCTTTTAGAAGTCTGTCTTTCCCAATATCTTTTGATAATTGAGCTGTAGAAGAACTTTGACCAGTGTGATGTCAATTTGCTAGTCTCCTCTAATTTACTGCATCCTTGGATTGTTGAATATTAGCTTCTATCTGCCCTAGTCTTGGTGACAGACATGAGTAGGGGAGTTGGCAATTCTGGCCTCACAGCCTCAGGAAGTGCAGGCAATGGAATGTTGAGTATTCCCATGATGGCTCCCAAAGCTTCTGAATCTTGCATTTGTAAATGCTTATGGGGGGTCCACCAGGGTCTGTATATCTGCATGTTGACTCTGCACCAGAGTAGTGAGCGCTTGAACCTGAGTTGTGAGAGAATCATTAGAATATTGCAGAGTTGAAACTTGTTGTTGGAGAGCTTGCAGTTGGAGATTTGATAAAGTGGTAGATTGTGGTTGAGAGCTTGAAGATTCTGAGGTGCCAAAGGTTGCTTGCACAACTTCCTTTATTCCTTCCATGAGAAGTGCAGAAGGCTCATACCTACTTTGATGAAGTGAATTCAATTTGAGCTTGGTATCATTGGAATTGATAATATTTTGTTGAACCGCCTCATGCAAAGCTATAAAAAATTATCTGATATTTTTGACATCTTTTTCCATATAAGTCAGATCAAATCTTGCCATTTGGTCAGCAAAATGTTGAAATTTTGAAGTGATCTTGACTTGATAAGGAATAATCTCATCCATCTTCTTTCTCACCAGCTTCCTGATCTTGTCTTCATGACCAATCAATTTTAATTTTAGAGCTTTACCAAATAGGTGAAAAGCTTTGAGTTAAGCTTTATAAACTTCATTTAATGCATCATAGACATCTTGTGGTGTTAGGACCTTGGTATTGCTTCCCAGTATGGTTACATATTCATCTCTAAACCTACCCAAGACCTGATCCATCTCCAGAGAAAATTCCTTAGACAGCCAAGAATCTACATTCCCATCTTGCTCAGCTCCATTGACTACTTTCTGTTTCTGTTTCTCAACTTCTTCATTGTAGGTGAGCAGAATAGCCTGATAATTTTGATTGCTCATATCTGAGGTAAGAAGGTGATGTGAGATGTTGGCTAAACCAGAAATTTGATCAACAAGAAGATCATCCACAATGCTTGATTGAGCTTGAGTATTCTGCAGCCACTGTTGGATGGGGTGAGATGTTTGTTGTGAAGAGATTGAAGTTGATGGAAGTGCATCATGAGAACCACCTGTGACAGATGTCACAGTTTGACTCATAGTCTGAGCTGTGGTTATGACAATTTGTTGTTCCATACTTGTAGTGGGAACCTCCATTTGAATTGGAGGGGAGTTATCTAGGTTGTTGTCATGTATTATAGCCTCAAACCCTAGTATATCTTTCAAAATAATGGAACTTAAAAGTGTTGCACTTGCCTCCCCCATAGCAAGATCATTGACAATTGTACTCCTAGCTTCAATTATGAATACAATTTCATCTAGGGTTTTAAGGGGAGTTTTTCCACCAATAGGAACCTCCAATTAAATTGGAGAGGATTTAGATAGCTCCCCCTCAGGAGTACTACTCTCAAATCTTAGAACCTGTGAATGTTGATTTGCACATGAAGGTGTATTTGTATCTATCACAGGGTCTTCAGTAAAAACTGATGAAACCCCTGTGTTTGTGTTTGTGTCATCAAGGTCTACCCCAACATGTAGCCTCTCACCAACTTATTGTGGTTCCTGGGTGGTGATCACAGTTTCTAGAACCATATCACTTGAAGTTGGCAACTCTTGAGAACCAGAATCAAGAGTTTCATTATAGGAAGAAGAAATTTGAGATATAAGATTTTGAATGTCATTATTGAGTTTTGGTAGCTCCCCTGAGTAAATGAGGGAACTTCAAGAGATGTGCTCTCCTTGTGTGTGTCATCCTTATTCATCCTTCCATACACTTGAATTGCTTCAAGTGCTTGTGCAGACTCTTTACAGGGTGCACTAGGGAGAATGCTCTTTTCAATAGAGACACCTTGTTGAGAGGATGCCTCTAGAGTCTGTTTTTGTCCCTGTTTTGCAACTACATCCTTTTGGTAGGATGCGGAGGTGGTTTGAGTGGTCAACTCAGTTTGTTTTACCTTCTTTAGTTTTCTGACCAAGGGTGACTCTTTTTCTGTTGTATCTTCACCACTCTCAGGAATAATAGTTATTGGTGCCTGCTTTCTCTTCTTTTTACTCACTTTACCCTTTTGAGAGGATGAAGTGGTTGGTTTTCTAGCTACTAATGGTAAAGAATAAAGGGTCTCAGCATTGGAAGGTCCCTGTTGGTGTTCCTGTTTTTCTACTTCCACAGGTAGAGGGCCATTACTGCACTAGAATCAACATTTGACCTCATGTCAGGCATGGGGTAAGGGTAAATCTTAAGCCTCTCCATCATGAATGGAGTGAGTTTGAGACTTACAGTTACCTTGTTCTTTGTAGTAAATGAGCCAAATATAATTTTGGACACTTGCTTACAATTACCTATTTTTATCCTATCTATACCATTAAGTAAATAAATGTTTGAAACTTTATAAATTAAAGTAAATATGATAAACCTAGAAAAGAAGATTTCCTTACCTCTTGCAGCTAGGGGCATTGTGAGCCTGGTGGCAAGTTCTTCCAAGATCAATAGACCAACATTCAAGTGTCTGTTGTGGGTTATGGAGAACACCAGCTTCTGTACTTGATATATTTTTATATCCTGTCTTTCTGCGGGTGAAGGCCCTCACAACAGAATCAAACAAGAAAGATCATTACTTCCTTAGGTTTGTCCTGTTCAGACTTGCTAGGTTGATTCTTCCTCCATAGTTAATGAAGTCCATAAATTTAGCTAGCTCATCCTGTGTTGGAATCTCCACCAGATTCTCAGTTGGAAGACCCAAATCTAGATTCACATCTTTTTCATTGAACGCCACCTGTTCGCCTCCAATAGAGCAGTTCGCCACTATAGATGTAGAATTTTCATTCATAACTATCCTCACCACAGCAGTTGTCTAGAATTCATGCAGAACATCCAGGTACAGGATTGGGTTAACAGTTAAAGTATCTGCAAGATATGAATCAGACAAAAACTTAACAAACCCCTTAAAAGAATCAGGAGCTTGGTTAACATCAGCGAAAGAAAGGTAGTTAGTTCCATTCATGGGGATTTCAGCTCTAAGATTGTTGAGTGCCATTGTTGTTGAGTAAGACTGAATGGGTAAGAAAAATTTAAGAGAAAGAGCTTGAAACGAGAGAGAAAACGGATTGGATTTGAAAATTATGTCACTTAGAGTTCTCGAAGGCGTAAAGATGCGTATGTCAAGATGTCTGGTTATTTATAGTAAAAGGTAAATGACTTATCAAGAACTAAAAATGCACGCTTGGGATTTTTTTATCGAGAAGTCATATTAAAAGAATAAATACACATCGATATGTCATTTTTCCAACTCTTATCGAGAACTAGAAAATGACTTGTCGAGATGTCAAATAAATACCTAGTTTGTCCTAAATGGACCGAATTGTTTCCACTTTTTATTTGAATAAATCAAAATAAAATCAGAAAAAAAAATCAAAAGTATTTCACCAAAATAATTTATTAAATTTATTTTTCTCAGTTCTAAGTTATTTATAAGTCTAAAATTATACTTGTAGAGAACTTTGTGAGTTATCACTTATAGAGAACTCTATAATGACTTATCGATACGTCATAATGAATCTTATCGAGAAGTCAGATAATTGACTTATCGAGAACTCACTCGAGAAGTCTCAAAATGGCTTGTCGAGAAGTCAGTTAGACTTATCGAGAACTCAGTTCTCTAAATAATTATTTTCTTTTTGAGTCTGTCTTATTCTAATTTCATATATTAAAAATGTAAAATATCACTTAGACAGTTTTCTTAGAATAGAAAATTTTCAAGCTATATTTTGAATTTTGAAAAATAAATATACAGAGAATTCTAAAATATTTATAACTCTTATTCCAGTTAATTTCTAATTAAAATCAAATTAATTTTGATTCATTAGAAATTAATCTGCTGTAATAATCTAGCGGAGTTCTTGCCTTTAGGATGAAGAGTTTAACATCCCAATTCTACCTACAATTCTAGTGAAGGTTGCTTCATCCAAAGGTTTAGTAAAAGTGTCAGCTAATTGTTTTTCTGTTGGAACAAAAATAAGCTCAATGGTACCATTTGCAGCACGTTCTCTAATAAAATAGTATATTACATCAATGTGATTTGTTCTATAATGATTAACTGGATTAGCCACAATAGATATAGCACTAGTATTGTCACACATAATTGGAATTTTGTATAACAATAGGTCATAGTCCATTAGCTGATTTCTAATCAAAAGCACTTGAGCACAGCAACTTCCAACAGCTATGTATTCAGCCTCAGCTGTGAAAGTTGACACAGATTGTTGTTTCTTGTTATACCAGGATACAAGTCTTTGTCCAAGAAACTGACAGCTTTTACTAGTGCTCTTTCTGTCAATCCTGCATCCAGCAAAATCTGCATCTGTGTATGCAACAACTTTAAAACCTGTTCCCTTAGGATACCATAATCCCAAGTTTGGAGTCCCCTTCAAATATCTAAAAATTCTCTTCACGACCATCAAATGTGATTCTCTTGGATTGGCTTGAAATCTTGCACACAGACATGTTGCAAACATGATGTCTAGTCTACTTGCAGTTAAGTACAACAAAGATCCAATCATTCCTCTATAGCATGAGATATCTACACTTTTATCCTTTTAATCTTCATTCAACTTTATTGTTGTAGACATAGGTGTAGATGCAGGTGAGCAATCAACCATACCAAACTTTTTCAATAAATCCTTGACATACTTAGTTTGGCTGATGAAGATTCCATCACTTATTTGACTGACTTGAAGTCCAAGAAAGTAATTCAATTCCCCCATCATATTCATTTCATATTCACTCTGCATAAGGTTAGAGAATATTTGACAAAACTTTTCATTTGTAGAACCAAAGATAATATTATCCAGATATATCTGAACTAGGATCATATCATCACCATGCTACTTGTAGAAGAGGGTCTTGCCAATAGTACCTCTAGTGAATCCATGTTTAATCAAAAATTCTGACAGTGTGTCATACCAAGCTCTAGGTGCTTATTTTAGTCCATAGAGAGCCTTGAGTAACTTGTATACAAAATTTGGAAATTCTGGATCTTCAAAGCCAGGTGGCTGTTGCACATAAATTTCTTCTTCCAACTTACTATTAAGGCATGCACTCTTCAAATCCATTTGATACACCTTGAAATTGGAGTGTGTAACAAATGCAAGAAAGATCCTTATTGCTTCAAGTCTTGCAACTGGAGAAAAGGTCTCATCATAATCAATTCCTTCCTCTGGTTAGTAGCCTTTTACAACCAGCCTTGATTTGTTTCCGGTGATAATTCTATTTTCATCCATTTTGTTTCTGAACACCCACTTTGTTCAAATTACACTTCTCTTCTTTGGTGCAGGAACCAATTCCCAAACTTTGTTTCTTTCAAACTAATTTATCTCCTTTTACATAGTAGATATCCAATCAAGATCAACTAGAGCTTCTTCAGTTTTCTTTGGCTCAACTTATGAAAAAAACCTGCATGTAGACATTCATTTGCAGTTGCAATTCTAGTCCTCAATCCAACAGTTGGATCATCAATAATTTCTTCTCTATTGTGACTTCTATCCCACTTTCTGGTGTGAGTTTGTTGACTTGAGTATTCTACATTTTCTTCACCATTAGTATAACTTGCATAACCTTCTTCTCTTTCTCCCCCTGATCTGTGCTATGAAATTCAAGTACATGAGATGAGCTTCCATTCTCATGATTCACTTGTTCAGTTACTCTTCATCCATTTTGTGATTTATGTTGACTTCAGCTTCATCATCAGAATCACTATCAATGTTGAGATTTTCAAATTTTAGGGCCTCAGCTTCATTTTCACTATGGCATTCCAAATCTGGACATTTGTCATCATCAAAAGTAACATCCGTGCTTTCCATAATTTTCTTCTGTTCAATCACATAAACTTTATATGTAGTTCTCTCCAATGATTATCCAAGAAAGATTGCCTCAAAAACTTTAGATTCAAATTTTCCCACATATTCATAGTTGTCCTTTAGAACATAGCACTTATTTCCAAGCACATGAAGATGCTTCTGTTGGGAACCACGGACTTGGGGTGTTACTATGTTTTACGATAAAGATTACGAAAAAAAGATTACCTTGTTAATGGTTGATTCCACGCTCTTCTATTGTATTCCCAAATTCCCTTGAGTGAAGTGTGGCCTCCGTCTTCTCAAGTTATCCTCTCTTCTTGCTCCTTGGTGGCTACAATATGTTTTCACACAATTGCCAAGCAAGAAGAGAATAAGAATATATATAGGCTACAATAGGGACCATGGATAATTAGGTTGGGCCTTCTAATTACATCTTGAGTCTAGCCCAATGTAATTAAATATTAATTCAATCCACTAAAGAATTAATATTTGCACTACCTTTCCTAATACCGTAATTTAATTAATTTGGTTCCAATATTATTTGCTTATTAAATTCCCCATGTTTAAAATATCATATGTCCATTAATTAAATAAATTACTGATAATTTATTTAATTAATATCTTTTATCCTTGATCATCCACTCAACCTTTATTTAATTATGCCAGAATAAATTCCACCTGCAGGGTTTCACATAATTAAATCTTTTTGAGCTTTCAAGGGGACATCATTAACCCGAATATTATTAGGATATGGATTCCTTCAATAAATAATATCCACCATGTATATAATTCCATCACCCAAAATATAATGATATAATTCAAAAGAATTATTTCATATATAAATCAAAGCATGTAAATAATATACACGTGTCAATTACTATTTCCGGATTAAGAACCTAAGCATTAATAATAACATAGAATCTTAGTTCTCCTTCTTAATCAATATTAAGGGAACAATTCTAAATTTGATCTTGTTCAATATACACAAAGTATACTAGCATTATTTATTAGTCAATATAAACTAATCTAAATAATACTACAGCCATACCAGTGGATTGTCCAACACCACCTGTGCTGTGAACCTTATTATATTATATAACCGTATTTAACAATCTAATATTATGTATCCCATTTGATACTAGATTGTTCACAATATATAATATTAGACAACATGTAAACATTCAAATGATTCTCAATTAAACTGGCCAGAAATAAATGTATATACTTCAAATAAATATTTTCAGTATACACTAATAATCTCCCACTTATACTCAAAATATTCTATGTGTATATCAGTGTTTATTTAATCCACTATTACATAAAAATCTATGTGTCCAACCATACAGCCTCCTTGGCAGCCTAAGAGGCCGCCACGTACTCGGCCTCCATGGTGGAGTCTGCAATGCATTTCTGCTTTACACTCCTCCATATAACGGCTCCACCTCCCAAAGTAAAAACATATCCCGAGGTTGATTTCCTCTTATCCCTATCTGATTGGAAATCTGAATCAGTATATCCCAAAGGAAATAGATCTGAGGCCTTGTAAATTAACATATACTCCTTAGTCCTTCTCAGGTACTTGAGTATAGTTTTTACTGCACTCCAATGTTCCTGAACTGGGTTCGACTGATATCTACTAACCATGCTTACAGCAAAGCAGATGTCAGGCCTCGTACATAACATAGCATACATGAAGCTTCCACATGCTGAAGCATAAGGAACTGCTTTCATGCTCTCTATATCCTTAGGTGTCGAAGGACACTGCTTCTTAGATAGAGCAACTCCATGCTTAAAAGGTAGAAAACCTTTCTTGGAGTTCTGCATGTTAAAACGAGCTAATACTTCATCAATGTAGGGCTCTTGAGATAAAGCCAACATCCTTTTCTTGCGATCCCTTATAACTTTGATCCCAAGGATGTATGCCGCTTCACCTAAGTCCTTCATGTCAAATTGTTTGAACAACCATGCCTTTACTGATGACAACATCTCAACATTGTTTCCAATGAGTAAAATGTCATCTACATATATTACTAGAAAAACCACTGCATTACCTTCACTTCTCTTATACACGCACGATTCGCTTGGACTTTGATCAAATCCATATGACTGGACTGCCTGATCAAAATGAATATTCCAGTCTCTAGAAGCTTGTTTAAGTCCATAAATAGACCTCTTAAGCTTACATAATAGATGCTCTTGGCCTTCCTTAATGAATCCTTTTGGTTGCTGCATATAGATGGTTTCTTCAAGACTTCCATTAAGAAAAGCTGTCTTGACATCCATTTGCCAAATCTCATAATCGAGATGAGCTGCTATAGATAAAAGAATACGGATTGACTTAAGCATGACTACCGGTGAAAAGGTTTCCTCATAATCGATACCTTCTTTCTGAGTATACCCTTTCGCAACAAGTCTTGCTTTCCAGGCTTTCACCTTTTTATCTAATCCCCTCTTTTTCTTATAGATCCACTTACATCCAATAGGTTTTATACCTTTGGGTGGTTCCACGAGCTCCCAGACCTGATTAGAATACATTGATTCTATCTCAGATTCCATCGCCTTTTGCCAAAGATCTGCATCTTTGTCTTGTACTGCCTCTTCGTATGTACGGGGATCATCATCATGTTCACCAGAGACCAAGTCTGAAGACTCTCCCAAAAACATGAATCTATCAGGCTGTTGAACAACCCTCCCACTACGACGAGGCACTGGTGCGGTATTAGTGATAGGTTGTACATTATGTTGTGGTTGTTCTACTTGTACTACAGCTTCATGGGTATTATTTGTCCCTCCCACTAGTTCCTCTAAAATGACACTACTCATGGGTTTGTGATTCATTATATATTCCTCCTCTAAGAATCTTGCATTGGTGCTAACAATGACATCCCGATTCTTCGGACTATAAAATAAATATCCTTTCGTTCCCATGGGGTAGCCTACAAACAACCTTACTTCTGTACGAGATTCTAACTTAGTCGCGTTCTTGTTCAGCATATGTGCTGGACAACCCCATATTCGAATATGTCTTAGACTCGGTTTAACCCCGGTCCACAATTCTAAGGGGGTTTTAGGAACCGACTTAGAAGGTACTAAGTTCAGAAGATAAGCTGTTGTCTCTAAGGCATGTCCCCAAAATGACTTGGGTAAATCCGAATAACTCATCATCGATCTAACACTCTCTAAAAGAGTCCGGTTCCTTCTCTCTGCTACACCGTTCTGCTGGGGTGCGCCTGGTGCAGTTAACTGGGATTCTATCCCATTTTCTGATAAATATTCCCTAAATTCTCCAAGCAAGTATTCGCCACCACGATCTGATCGTAGTGACTTGATACTTTTATTAAGTCGCTTCTTCGTTTTAGCTTTGTACTCTTTGAACTTATCAAAACACTCAGACTTACGGTGCAACAAATAAACGTACCCATATCTAGAATAATCATCAATGAAAGTGATGAAATATTCATAACCACCTCTTGCTTGGATATTCATGGGTCCACATAAATCAGAGTGAACCAATTCTAACAGTTGTTTGGCTCTATTCCCTTTTGCCTTGAAAGGGCTATTAATCATTTTACCTTCCAAGCAGGATTCACAAACTGGAAATGGCTCCACTTCCAATGAGCTTAAAGGCCTGTCTACTACCAGTCTTTGAATCCTCCTCAAGTTAATATGACCTAATCTCAAGTGCCAAAAATATGTTTGGTTCAAACTAGAAGGTTCCTTTCTTTTAGTAGAGTTAGAAGATGTGTTGTTCAATTTCCTAAATTGCAGTTGCAGTGCAGGTTGACTAGGATTAATTATATACAAATTATCTTGCAATGTACCAGAATATATAATTCGTTTATTCATCATAATAGAAACATTACGATCCAAATAAACATTATAACCATCCAAAACAAGTTTAGAAACCGAAATTAAATTCCTTCTAAAAGAAGGTACATAAAGACAATTGTTCAAAACCAAAATCCTATCAGAACCAAAAGATAAATGAATAACTCCTACTGCAACTACTGCTACTTTCATGGCATCTCCCATGAACACGTATATCTCACCATCTCTAAGCATTCTGGATAGTTGGAACCCCTGCATAGAATTACAAACATGATCAGTGGCTCCTGTATCTATACACCAAGTGCTCGTAGATATAGCCGCTATAAATGTTTCTGTAACTAGAGAAAGAGATATACCAATATTGTTTGTCTTCTTAGGAAGAGGACAATCCTGTTTCCAGTGACCTGACTGTTTGCATCTGCAGCACTTTCCCTTAGGCTTTTTCACACCACCCTGAACTCCCACTGCCTTCACAGCTTTCTGTGTCTGAGCCTTTTTCTTCTTCTTAATACCTTTCGGCTTAGAGGAAGAACCTTTCTCAGCCACATTCACTTGAACACTCTTCCGAAATAATCCTTCAGCTGCCTGAAGTTCTGTCAGCAGTTCCGCGAGACTATACTGCCTCTTGTTCATGTTGTAATTCAAGCGGAACTGCTCAAAACTCTTGGACAAGCTCATAAGGATAATGTCAATCTGGGTTTCCCCGTCAAGTTCAGCACCAAGGATTTCTATCTCATTCAGATGCGACATCATCTTGAGAACATGATCCCTTACAGGTGTGCCTTCAGCCATCCGAGTGTTCATTAAAGCCTTCATGGCTACTTGCCTAGCAGCCCTATTCTGATCTCCAAAAAGTTCCTTGAGATTAAAGAGCATATCCGAAGCAGTGGCCATAGACTGATGTTGATGCTGCAAAACACCCGACATTGCTGCCAGAATGTAACATCGCGACATCTCATCAGCCTTAATCCACCGTTTATAATACTCTTTCTCATCTTTAGGAGCATCAGCAGCAGGCTGTTCAGGCTTGGGTTCATAAGTGCAAAACTTGTACTCCTCAGCAGTCAACACAATGTCCAAATTTCATTTCCATTCAATATAGTTAGGTCCGGTAAGTTTGTTATCCTTAAGTATGGTGAATAGTGGATTAAAGCCCATTTTATCCTGAGAATGATGCATAAAAACATCACATAAATAAGGGTGCATTAATTATTAAGAGCTATTGATTCCTCTAACAATTATTTAAAATTAAATGCACTAACATCTAAACACCATAAGTTTCTGGTACGCCACAATGTGTGACATGTATACCACCTAATTTTGTTTAAATGTTACTTCGGTCCTATTACTAAACAATATGCCACGTTGGGATGGACTATATTATTTTTCATAGCTAGGTGTATACCATCATCAAATCTTAAATTATTCAAAATCTATGGAACTTGGTACGCCACGATGGGTGGCGTGTATACCTTCCAATATTCATAATTTTGCCTTGAATAGAATACTTCAATTCAATATTCATCAATGGTTTGATTTCCAGGTAGTGGAGGAGTCACATCGGTCTCGCTTAAAACCCACAGCCTTACAAGTTCGATGAACCCGTTTTTGACAAAATCGCCCCAAATCAGAAATAAAGAAAATCCGTATTTATTCCTTTTAAAATTTATTAATTTAAGAAGTTTGTTCAAGTAATTTCTATAACATTCTAGACACCATAAATTACATGCCACGATGGGTGACGTATATATAATTTATATTCGTCTTTATGTTAAATTACCTACAACCAATAATGGAGACCATGGGATTTAATTTCATATTAATTCCCTCTCCCACTTAGAATTTTTTTTATTAAAATTAAGGAATTTTAAAATTAAATGGGGCCCTATGTTGTTATAATTATGTCTAAACATGCATTCAAATACACACATAATTTTAGCAACATATAACATTTAATTAACGCAATAAATAAAATTTATGTCCATGTTGTCCTAATTAAGTTAAACATGCAATTTTAAAAGAATTACACACATAATTAACGACACACATAATCAATAAATTAAAGCAATAATTAAAATTTAATGGAAAAAATTAAAATAAATTTTCCACTATTATGGCCCTTGAAAAAAAAACCAGCTCTCAAAAAAAATCTGTCCCAAGCGCGCCCCGACGCCCCCAGCAGCCCCAACAGCCCCAGCACCCCAGCAGCCCCAGCAGCCCCATGTAATCGCACACTGGAACAAAAAAAAACCACCGGAATTGATTTTCGATCGCACATAACTATTACAAAATACCCGGAACAATTACAAAAAAAAATAGATCTAATGCAAAACTAATTTTGTAAAATCTATTCTAACACGATCAACCCTCGTGTAAATTACAACCACGATTAAACCACGTGGAAACCAAAACAAAAATTAACCACGATTAAACCACGTGGGATCCAAACACATAATTAAAATATACATGGCCATAATAGTGGATTAACAACCTGCATCAAAACCAATACAAGCAAAACACTATATACACACATATATAATTATGACATGGACATTATATCATAAAACGTAGAACCCATTACCAGGCTCTTGATACCAATTGTTGGGAACCACGGACTTGGGGTGTTACTACGTTTTACGATAAAGATTACGAAAAGAAGATTACCTTGTTAATGGTTGATTCCACGCTCCTCTATTGTATTCCCAAATTCCCTTGAGCGAAGTGTGGCCTCCGTCTTCTCAAGTTATCCTCTCTTCTTGCTCCTTGGTGGCTACAATATGTTTTCACACAATTGCCAAGCAAGAAGAGAATAAGAATATATATAGGCTACAATAGGGACCATGGATAATTAGGTTGGGCCTTCTAGTTACATCTTGAGCCTAGCCCAATGTAATTAAATATTAATTCAATCCACTAAAGAATTAATATTTGCACTACCTTTCCTAATACCGTAATTTAATTAATTCGGTTCCAATATTATTTGCTTATTAAATTCCCCATATTTAAAATATCATATGTCCATTAATTAAATAAATTACTGATAATTTATTTATTTAATATCTTTTATCCTTGATCATCCACTCAACCTTTATTTAATTATGCCAGAATAAATTCCACCTGCAGGGTTTCACATAATAAAATCTTTTTGAGTTTTCAAGGGGACATCATTAACCCGAATATTATCAGGACATGGATTCCTTCAATAAATAATATCCACCATGTATATAATTCCATCACCCAAAATATAATGATATAATTCAAAAGAATTATTTCATATATAAATCAAAGCATGTAAATAATATACACGTGTCAATTACTATTTCCGGATTAAGAACCTAAGCATTAATAATAACATAGAATCTTAGTTCTCCTTCTTAATCAGTATTAAGGGAACAATTCTAAATTTGATCATGTTCAATATACACAAAGTATACTAGCATTATTTATTAGTCAATATAAACTAATCTAAATAATGCTACAGCCATACCAGTGGATTGTCCAACACCACTTGTGCTGTGAACCTTATTATATTATATAACCGTATTTAACAATCTAATATTCTGTATCCCATTTGATACTAGATTGTTCACAATATATAATATTAGACAACATGTAAACATTCAAATGATTCTCAATTAAACTGGTCAGAAATAAATGTATATACTTCATATAAATATTTTCAGTATACACTAACAGTTTCATAGTAGGCTTTCTTTTAGATAAGATTGAGTAGGGTAATTTGCCAAGTTTTTTGTTTATGAGATATCTATTTTGAGTGTAGCATGCAGTGTTGACAGTTTCTTCGTAAAAACTAGTTGGCAACTTGGCATCCTGCAACATTGTTCTAGCTGCCTCCACTAGTGTTCTATTTTTCCTTTCAAAAACACCATTTTGTTGAGGTGTCCTAGATGCTGAGAATTCTTGAACAATGCCCTTGTCTTTGCCGAATTCTGTTAAGGTTGCATTCCTGAATTCTGTGTCATTGTCACTCCTCAATATTTTAACATATTCCTGATCTTCAGCTTGCTTCTCAATCTTCTTGATGTGTTTAAATATGATGTGTGGAGTTCATCTTTAGAGTGCATAAATTCTACCCATGTGTATCTTGAGTAATCATCCACCATCACAAGTGCAAACTTCTTTCTTGAAATTAACAGGACATTAACTGGTCCAAATAAATCCATGTGAATATGTTGTAAAGGTGCACTTATGGAATTTACAGTTTTACTCTTGTGACTTGATCTCTTCATTTTTCCCTTTTGACAAGCATCATAGACTTCATCTTGAGCAAACTCCAGATTTGGCATATTTCTCACTAACTCCTTTTTGACTAGAGTGTTTATCGCCTTGAAATTCAAATGAGACATCTTCTTATCCCATAGCTTGCTTTGCTCTACAGAAGCCTTAGTATAAAAGCAACAAATTCCACTCTCATTTGTTGAATTCAAGTCTGCAATAAATAAGATTTCTTTTCTTACTCCTTTCAGAGCAACTTTATTACTCTTTTTGCAGATGATTAAGCATTCTCCTTTATCAAATTTGACATTAAATCCTCTATCTATAAATTGAGTGACACTTAGGAGATTTACTTCCAAACCAGCAACCAATGCTACACCTTCAATGACAACATTTCCAGAAATCAATTTGCCATATCCCATTGTGAAACCTTTGCTGTTGTCTCCAAAAGTCACTAATGGGTCAGCCTTCTCCTCAAACTGTGATAGCAGAGCCATATCACCTGTCATATGTCTTGAGCATCTACTGTCTATGATCCATATGACTTTCTTCACTTTACCCTGCATACAATAAGGATTAAGTGTGTTTAGCAACCCAAATAATGTTGGGTACTTTCTTCTTATTTACAGAATGTGCAAAATTAGAATGAGTGGATTCAAAAAGAATAGTGTTAATGGAGTGTTGTGCATTCTCCCTTTTTGATACAGACCCAACTTTCACTTCTTTGAGGTCTACTCTCAGCTTAAGACAACTCTTCATCACTTTATAGTTGCAAGGGATGCATTTAAACTTGTTATAGAATGAGTAGGGATCATTGGCATTTTCTTCATTGCACTTGCATGCTCCTTCTACTGGCTCGCTAACAACCTTTTTACAAAGGTGAGTTAGATGATTCATAGAGCCATATTTTTGACATTGTTTTCTTGGAGCATCTGCAACAAATGCAAAGTTGTTGCTTTTGTTTATCCCAATTTTCCCATTTATATTCTTCTTTTTCTTTCTAACATCTTAAGTTTTAACTTCCTTGATAGGTGTCTTGGAATCCTAGTTGATCATGGACTTCTTTTCAATTTTAACTTTGGAAGTTGGAGTTGTTTCTGCATTTTTCCTTTCATTCTCTTCATTAGCAATTTCTTGTTTTATGATCAACTCTTCTTCATTGAAATTTACTTCACAAGCTATAAACATAGGCAAACCAACCTTTCTCAGCATAGCTGGGAAATCTTCACTTTCAGTTGCTTTTCCTTTATCACCTACCACTTTCTTGTTGTTGTTCAAAGCATAATAATCAAGACCAATAGCTATATTTGCACATGGTTTGTTCTTCTCATGATACAAACAAACTAACTCAGATGCATTCCTATAAGATTTTAGTTTCACTCCATTCTTTTCCAACTTTTCCCTCAATACGGCTTCAATTTTATTAGCACACTTTAGCTTCTTTTTCAGATATTCATTTTCTTGCTTGACTCTGTCAAGCTCCACAAGCAGTCGGTCAAGTTTTTGCTTCTCACTCTCAAGCTTCTCATTAGCTTTTGTTAGCCTACTAACCTCCTCAGTAGCTGCTACCATGCTAGTGTGTATATGAAACATCTCTACACTCATCTTTTCCACAGTTTCCTTATATTGACTAGCATTTAAATCAATAGTGGTTAAAGTTGGTACCTTTGATTTTGAAGTGGATGCTTCTCCATGCTCAAAAGCCATTAGTGCATAGTTTTCCACTTTTTCATTCTCATCATCATTATCAGTGTCATCCCAACTCTTCCTTTCTACAATATTGACTTTTCCAGACTATTTCTTCAAGAGAGCTTTATACTTTGCTTCTAGTTCCAAGTAAGCTTTATCCTTCTTCACCTTTTTAGGCTTTCTGCATTCAGTAGCAAAGTGACCCAACTCATCACAGCTGAAGCACCTTATCTTTGATCTGTCCACGGATCATGTTTTGTAGCCACCTTTACTAGCTGAATTGTACTGAGCTTTTGGTTTCCAATTGTTGCTGTTGGAAAATTGTCCCTTGCTTTTGAAAAACCTTGGCTTCTTGACTCTTATGTTGGAGATTTTCCTAGCCAAGTAAGCAATGGATTGGTCCATTTCATCTAGCTCATCCAGGATGTAGTATTCATCTTCCTCCGGCTCCAACACAACTTGCTTCTGAGGTCCTTTGTTCTTTTATTCCATAGCTAGAATAACTGGAACTTAGATATCTTGCTCATCTTCATTTTCTTCTTTGTCGTGTACAATCAAAGCACTGGAACCATCAAAAACATGTCCATGGTCTGCTTTCAATGACTTTCGTTGCAATATTTCAAGTTCATAAGTTTTCAAGATTCCATATAGAACTTCCAAAGTTATTCTACTTAGATCTCTTCCTTCTCTAATGGCTGATATTTTCTGTTCAAGATGATCAAGAAGAGCTAGCAGGAACTTCAGGTTAACCTCCTCAGCTTCATAATAGTTATCATGTAGCTGCAAGTCATTTATCAATTTATTAAACCTCTCAAATACTTCAGTAATTTCTTCTTTTGGTGTAACCATAAAACCCTCATACTGAGATACCAAAATCCTTCTATGGTTTGCCCTAACTTCGTCTATTCCTTCACATAGAATTTTTATCTTCTCCCAGATCTGTTTGGTTGTGTCACAGTTGATAATGTTATTGAATATTACATTGTCAAGTGACTCTACTAAAATCAGTTGCAAGCCACTATCCAGAGAGACTTTCTCCTTTTCAGGTTCAGTGAACTCTGAATGATCCTTAGGAGCATAATGAGCTGGAATGACCATGTCTCCATCTGTGGATTTCTCAACTCTTTCCATGGGGGTGAAAAGGCCATTCTTGAGAATTTGAACATATAATGGGTTGGCCATACTGATAAACTCAAGTGGGTTCACTAAGGATTTATTTCTTACGGTTACTGTTTAGGTAAATGAGGTTAATCCTAGTGCTTTTATCATATTCATGCACATACATATCATGTAGTCTCAAAATGGTTTTAAGCAAGTTCTAGAGCAACATGCAAATGATGAACAACACACAACAAACGTGTTCAATGTTAGGATCAGACCATTCATACCTTGGCTTGGGGACTGATGGCTCATTTCCTGTTGCAGCTCTCATTCGAATATGAGGGCCTCTTTCTATGCAGTCAACATAGGCCTCATCTTGAGAAAGCAAATGAAGATGCATCTTTACCTTCCAATGATGGTAATTATCTATATCCAGAAAA
Organism: Apium graveolens; assembly: GCF_009905375.1. Classification (NCBI taxonomy): domain Eukaryota; kingdom Viridiplantae; phylum Streptophyta; class Magnoliopsida; order Apiales; family Apiaceae; genus Apium; species Apium graveolens. The sequence continues at coordinate 51,022,899 of NC_133647.1, read as the reverse complement.
GGGATCTTGACTCCAACATCCTTCTTGTTCATCTTGCTGTATTATTTTTATCTTTAAACTCTTTGTAAGTTAAGAGCTTGCTCTGATACCAATTGTTAGTCCCTCAACAATATAACAAGAATTACAGAAGGGGGGTTGAATGGAATTCTTGAAACTTTTTCTTGATTAAAAATATTCTAACCCGAATATATATATATAAGTGTGAATTGATTAGCACAATGCGGAATAGTTACTTAAATAAATCAAAACACAAGTAATTAAAAACAAGAGTCTTTAAAAACTTTCTGGTGGATTTGAATGATTCCACCAGAGATATATAATATATATCAAGATAAATCTGTGTGCAAAATGCTCACAGCTGCTTACAAATATTGAACAACTAAGAATACAGAGAAATGCTAAGAATTCTGCTTATAAATGTTTCTCTGCTTGTTTCTTAGATAATTCCTTAGTTGCTACTTCTTGATTTATATATCACCAAGATTACTAAGTAATGAAACAGGATAATAAAACAAAAACTATCTAGTCTATTACAATTCTACTTCATTACTCTATTCCAGCATCTTTGAATATCTTCATAATAGCATGGAAATGGCAATGCTCCTTTGTTCTCAAAAACCCAGTTGAATAGGCTACCACATTCCATTTGCATATACGCGACACATGTGGCTGTGTTGTCACTGTCAACAGATATTTGAATTCTTTATCCGTTGAGTACATGATCATCCGTCGAGTTTATGATCATCCGTTGATGGCTTTGTTGATCATCCGTCGACTGCTATATTGATCATCCGTCGATGGCTTTGTTAATCATCCGTCGATAGCTGTTTGGCACTTGACTTCATTTCATTTATGCAGAATTACAAGACATCATCTATGTACAATTAATCAACCTATTCTGCATATCTAGTTAAAGTCAACATGACTTATATGCTACTACAGAATCTATACAAAGGTGTATACAGAAATGTGCTACAAACTTAATGTTACATAAGCTACTCACTCGATGGATAATAAGTCATCATCCGTCGGGACTATATTGAGTCATCCGTCGGGACTATAAACCTTATCCGTGGAGTGCTACATAATTTCACTAAGTAAAATCTACCAAGGTGTTTTGTTCATGAAATCATCAAGTACACAACATATACACAACAATCTCCCCCAATTTATGTCTACTAGAATTGTAGCCATACATTAAGAGATACTTGATGATAACAAAACACCCTAAAAATACAACTTTTAAAAGACAGTAGATAATACTGAAAAGTGCTTCAATTAACAAAATGTACAAAGTTTTGCTCACAGTCATTTTCAAGTTGCTCCTCTAGCCTGAGCAGATTTATGTAGTTCCTTGAAGGTCTAGATCTCTTTCCAAGCTTTCTGTTGTTTTTCTCAATCTGATTTTGGAGCTGCCTGTGGAATTCCAGTTCATCAGATTCTGAGAGATTTAGCTTTCCTTGCATTTCCAAAAGAGTCTCATTGCTAGAGATGCTCAATTGGTCTTCTAATCTGAAAAATCTTCTCACTCATTTATCATCCATGAACTCCATCAGCCAGTAGGGCCTTAGATGCACTCTTCTCCCTGTGTAAGGGATGATTATAGTCTTTGGGAGTTCATCTTTAGCTCTAACACTCCTTAGCTCTTCAATCTTCTTCAGTACCAATCTTCTTCAGTAATATTGAACCCAAAGTTCTTCTTGAAGGATGAATAAACTTTAATCAGTACAGCTTGGCTTTCTTGAAGGATCCTATGAAGTGGCAACTGAATCTCCTTTCCTCCTTTGTACTTGAACACTAACCTTTCAGGAAGGTTTCTGTATGCATCAATTCCTCTCACTTCATCTAGTTCATCTAGATAGAGGTTTAGATCAGAAAATTCTTTGATGTCACACAAGTACATGTAATCTCCCCTATTGACTTTAGATTGAGCTTTGACTACTGATTTGGATTTGAGAGGAGACAGCTTCACTTTCTTGACTGCTCTTGACTTTGTTCTCTTTGGCTTGTTAAGGATTGGCAAATAGAAGTCAGGAATTGGTATTTTCTCCCTTTCTACTGGTTCATCCTTAGGCACTATAGGTTCACCATGGATGTTCCTATAAGGATCCACCACCTTGATATCTTCAAATACCATAGAGGATTTTGATGTTTGAGTTGTAGTTGGAGTGGATTCCTTGGGAAACTGATTCTCCAATTCCTTATCAACAATGTCCAGTTTCCTTTTAGTTCTTTTAGCCAATTCCTTGATTCTTGGAGATTTCTTCTGTTGTTCAACTTGCTTATTTGATTCACTAACTTCAGATGGCTGAGCAGGAATTTGTTGTGATGAATTTACAGCATGTAGCTTGGCTATGATAGCAATTTGCTCTTTCTTTTGTTTAGTCTTTTTAGCATCCAGAGCAGCTTGCTTCTTTTCCTGCTTCAATCTAGCCATTTCTTCTCTCTTTGCTTGAGCAAATTGAGGATGTCCAGCCACCACACAAATTTCTTTCCCATTCTTGAAAATTTTAGCAATTCTTCTTTTTGAAGCTGAATCAGCTGGATCTTTATAGAAAGCAATTAACCTTGATAGAAGCTTCTTTTCATCAGGCTTAGGTGTCTCATACACAGTATCCAAAGGGTTCTTCAATGATGATTTTGAGTAGTTTACCCTTGGTTTCAGAATTGTTTCATCCTTTGGAGATTTGATGCAGGATGGCTGTCCCCTTTCCAGATAGTTCATGCTCATCTCATTCACACTAATTTTCTTGACTTGAGAGTGATGGATGGCTGACTTAACTGGATCCTTCACAAGTTCAAACTTCTTTTGTATTTTCTCATCAATCTTCTCCCAGTTGACTAAACTCAACTTCTCCTTATCAGCTGCTCTTATGTTGGCTGCTGCTGTATTGATCAAATCTATACTGTCTGTAACTGATGGCTTTGAGATAGTAATTGAAGGCAAAATTACTTTGCTGATCTGAATTTGAAGCCTCTCAAGCCTCTCCCCCTCACTTGGTCTCTCCCCCCCACTTGGTCCTTTCTCCCCCTTTTTGTTATCATCAACTTGAGGTGAGTAGGGGGTTTGAGCAGCCACCAGTTTTTGAAGTAGATTTGTCTGTTAGGATTGATTAAGATGAACGGCTGTTAAAGATGCTTCCATGGCTGACATTCTTGTGTCCAAGGCATCAATCTTGGTTGCAAGATCAGAATTTTTCCTTAATTGCCTCTTGATGTCTAGCATTGTAGCTTCTGGAAGTTTAGAATCTATCTTGTCTGAAATGGCCTTCTTCATCTCCTCAATATCACCCTTTATGGTGTTTACATCCCTAGCATGTTGGAAGCCTTGGATTTGTTGAAGTTGCAGGGAGGCTAAATGTGCCTGAAGGAGCTTCTTAGTGTTGGCATTAGTAGTGGTTTGAAGAGCAGTGTTTGTCTGATTGATTAGCTGGATCAGGGTTGTCTTGAAGTAGTGCTCATTATAGTGCTTTGAAAATGCCCATGATGGCATATATGATCTTGAACTTGAGCCTACTTCTCCCCCTATATCCATTGCCTCATTTTCACTATCCCCACTCCCATCACCAAAGAAATCAGCTGAACCACCAGTCTCATAGTCCACATCACCAGCTGTAGAAGGCAAAGCTGTGATGGCATCCTTAGCTCTCATCATAGACTGTGTGGTATGCACCAAATTCAGCATCCTTTCTGTATTGTCATTGCCCTATTCAGCTAGAAGTTGATAAGCTGGAACAGGGTGAGTAAATGCCTCAGCATCAAGGGTGGTAGAATCTATAACAGCTTTAGGATGCTGAGATAGTCCCTCCATGTCTGCATCCTGGACATTCATTAACTCACTAGCAATGACATCCATCCTTATAGCTCAAGTACCTGCAACAGGGTCTCACACTGTCTCTCCACCCTCACACCCTCACCTTCACCATCTAAGGTGGGACTCCACTCACTCTCTTTTGCCAATCCTGAAGAAATGGATTGCATAGTTTCACTCATTTCCTCTCCTTTTTCCTGGGAGCAATCCAGACTCTCACTCAAAACACTCTTCTCTCTCAATCCTAAGAGTGACTGTACAACCACTAAATCTTCTGCACTTGAAATAAATGAAGTTTGAAGTTGTGCAGAGATACTCGAAGGATGAGTGATATCCATCGAGTGAGTGGTTTTGCTATCCGACGGATAACTGCTGTTAGGCTTATCTGTCGGGATACAATCACTACTCGATGGATGAGCAATATCCATCGAGAGAGTAGAAATGAATGAACTGGAAAAAGAAACTATTGTTGACTCTGTGCTGATTGAAGATATTTTGGGCACAGATGATAAAACAGTTCCTGAAAGAATTGGCAAGTGAGCCAACAAATCATCTAAAAGATGATGCTCACTTGCACTAGATTTTGGCTTCCCCAACAGAGTTACAGAAGGGGAATCAGGAATTGATGTGTTTATCATATCCACATCCAGAGAATTTGTTGGTGAGTTTGGTGTTTGAGGTGCTTCTATGACTAGAGATTTTGGTTGTGACTCCACATTTATTGGAACCACATCAAACTGAATTTGTGAAGGTGCAGTGATTGTGTCTTTAGCACCAGTTGGCACAGTGTGTGTACCTTGTGCATCCCCAGGGGTTTTAGATTTCTTCTTTCTGGCATAAGTTTGGGGTGAGCTTGTGTCCCTAACCCTCTTGGCATGTGCTCTTGGTTGAGAGCTTTGTTCAATAACTATATTCTTTTGGGATGATGCAGTTAGAAATGAGCTTTTATCCTTTTTAAGTACTGCAATTTGTTGGGAAACTATAGTGTGGCTAGGTTGGGATCCACTCAACTCTCCAACCTAATTCTTGGGTTTTCTTTTATGTTCACCCATTCCCTCACCTATCTTGCCCTCCTTCACACTCCCCTCTTTGGTTTTAGTGGATTTTTCAACTGGCATCGTTTGGGAGCTACCAGAGGGGGCTTTCTTTGATTTGGGTTTGAAAATTTTTGCAGTTTTGGTAGCTTGGGTAGGCAACTGTTTGGTCATTGACACAGTTGCCATAGCCACACTAGAACTCAAAGAAATTAGTGAGGTTGGAATAGTGGTAGGGATAGATGAACTTACCTCACTTACCTGAGGTGCTTACATTACAGGAAAATAGAACAATGGCACATCCTTGTGATGATTGGCCCTGTTCAAATCTGCAATGAGCCTTCTCTCTTGAACCCAATAATCTAATTTGTTGTTTGGGTTCTCAAGCACAATCTCTTCACAGAGGTGGTTAGCTAACATCATAAAGAATCTAGCATAATACACATTTTTACCTCTTTTATTTAACTCTCCTAATTTAAAACCTAACTCAAACAAGACAAGGTCACTGAAATTATAGAATTTATCTGTAACTAGCATGTAGAGCATGTTAAGCATTGAGATATTGACTGAATCAAAATTACTGACTTTACCTGAAAAGACCTTTGTCACAACATCACACATAAAACTCCATTCTTTCTTAAGTCCCATTCTCCTAATGTCACTTAACTTAGAAGTAGAAAGAACATAGTTCATGGAATTAAGCATATTGATTATATCAGTGTCAATGTGTGGTGAGGTCACAGTGTTATCAGGAATCTTGAAACATGCTTTTATAACATCACTATTGATACAGAACTCTTTACCTTTAATGGTGAGTGTGATTGTCTTATCTGTTGAGTTGTAGGTAGCAGTGGTCCACATCTCTTCAACAACTTCACAGAAGATTGTGGGTCATTCCAGCATGGCATAGTTGAGCTTGCAATTCTTCACAAAGTCCATCATCTTGTGATAGTCACCAGATTGCTGAATACCCTTGTTTACTATTGCAGTGAAATTGTTCTTCTCATAAATGAACCCAATTTGAGACATAATCTTTACAACAGGTGCCATTGTTAGAGAATAAGAGCTTGAAGAGAAAGAGAGTAAGTGCTTTGAGAGAGAATGAAATTAGAGAAGTTGAATTGAGAATGATAAAAGAAAAGCGATTGAAATAAAATAAGCTTTTATACTATCTCAAAAATAACTGTTAAAAATAATAAAGTAAAATAAAGTAACCAATAGAAATTACCTAAAATAGTCGTTTAAAAATAAACTGTAAAAATTCCACCCATTATCCGTCGTGTTATGCTTACAAACTGTAAGTATACTCGATGGATAATGTTCAGGAAATTAACGGCTAAGATTAAGACAATTCGACGGATGAGGATAAACTGTTATCCGTCGAGTCATAAAATATTCCAGAAAAATAATTGATTTTTATTAGCAAATTGTATACGGACGGATGATCAAATTCGATGGATAAAGATCATCTGTCGGGATGTAAATTTTGACTTAGCCAAAATTTCATCCTAGACTGAAAAATTAATTAAATTTCTGGCTGCATTTCAACTTGCAAATTAACTCATATAGATTTAAGAATAATTAAACATACCTAACTCACTTACCAAACTTGAAAAGGTGGATTCATCCAGTGGCTTGGTAAAGATATCTGCAAGCTGCTTCTCACTTGGAACAAAATGTAGTTCCACAGTACCATTCATTACATGTTCCCTTATGAAGTGGTACTTGATGTCTATATGCATTGTCCTTGAATGTTGTATTGGATTTTCAGTGATAGCAATTGCACTTGTGTTATCACAGAAAATGGGAATCCTTTCAACTTACAAACCATAGTGTAGCAATTGATTTTTCATCCATAAAATCTGTGCACAGCAACTCCCAACAGCAATATATTCAGCTTCAGCTATAGAAGTAGAAACAGAATTTTGCTTTTTACTGAACCAGGACACAAGCTTGTTTCCTAGAAATTGACAGGTTCCTGTTGTACTTTTTCTATCAATTCTACAACCTGCATCATCTGCATCTGAATAACCAGTTAGATCAAAACCAGAATCTCTAGGGTACCAAATGTTAATTTTTGGTGTTCCCCTGAGATATCTGAAAATTCTCTTAATAGCTATTAAGTGAACATTATATCTGGCCTACTAGCTGTTAAGTACAGAAGTGAGCCAACCATGCCCCTATAACTTGAAATATCCACAGACTTTTCAGTAGTGTTTAATTCAAGCTTAGTTGCAGTGGCCATAGGAGTTTTTGCAGATGTGCAATCCACTAGATCAAATTTCTTTAATAGATCAAAAATGTATTTAGTTTGACTAATGAATATTCTATAACTAACTTGCTTAACTTGTAAACCTAGAAAGTAAGTCAGTTCTCCCATCATACTCATTTCATACTTACTTTGCATCAATTTGGAAAACTTTTTGCAAAGTTTCTCATCTGTAGAGCCAAAAATAATATCATCTACATAAATTTGAACAATTATACTAGAGCCATTAACATTTCTGAAAAATAAGGTTTTATCTACAGTACCTCTTGTGAAGTGATTTTCCAAAAGGAACTTTGATAAAGTGTCATACCAAGCTCTAGGTGCTTGTTTCAGTCCATAAAGTGCTTTCAAAAGATAATAGACATGTTTTGGAAAATTTGGATCTTCAAAACCAGGAGGTTGACTGACATAGACTTCCTCCTCCAAATCTCCATTCAGAAAGGCACTTTTGACATCCATTTGATAGACCTTGAAATTGGCATGAGCTGCATAGGCTAAGAAGATTCTGATGGCTTCAAGTCTTACAACAGGAGCAAATGTTTCATCAAAATCTATTCCTTCTTGTTGACAATAGCCCTTAGCAACCAATCTAGCTTTGTTCCTGACTACTATGCCATTTTCTAACATCTTGTTTCTGAATACCCAGTTGGTATCTATTAAATTCTTTCCTTTTGGCTTAGGCACCAGCTTCCATACATTATTCCTTTCAAATTGGTTTAGCTCCTCCTACATAGCTAAAATTCAATCAGGATCCAACAAAGCTTCTTCTACCTTCTTTGGTTCTTCCTTGGAAAGAAAGCTGATGTACAGTCATTCTTCTTGAGTTGCTCTCCTTGTTTGAACTCTAGAAGATACATCACCAATTATGAGCTCAAAGGGGTGATCTTTTGTCCATTTTCTTTGTTGAGGTAGATTAGCTCTAGATGAAGAGGCCTCATTGTTGTCTTGATGTGTGATTGAGTTTTGATTGTTAAAAACTCCCCTGAGTTTGTGGATCTTTAATTTGAGAAAGGGGAACTTTCTATAGGTGATCTATCTTGGTGTCCAGCTTCTCTTGATAACCCGACGAATGGTGAATTTTGAGTACCGACGGATGAAGCTGGTTGTCTCCCGACGGATAAAGCAGATTGCCTCCCGATGGATGAAGCATTATGCAACTCGACAGATGTTGAGTTTTGTGCTTCATTGGTAGTAGATTTTTCTGCATTATCCTTAGATACTGTTTCTTGATCACTTTCATCATCACTGTCATCACTAACCATCTCCACATTGTCGAATTTGAGTCTCTCATGGTAATCTCCATCTTGAAGTCCTTCAATCTTTTTATCATCAAACACAACATGTATTGATTCCACAACAACGTTGGTTCTTAGATTGTAGACTCTATATGCTTTACCAACAGCATATCCAACAAAAATTCCTTCATCTGCTTTAGCATCAAACTTCCCATTTTGATCAATTTGATTTCTCAGAATATAGCATTTGCAGCCAAAGACATGAATAAAATTTAGAGTTGGCTTCTTGTTCTTGAACAATTGATAGGGAGTCATGCATCTTGCTTGATTAACCAGAGAAATATTCTGAGTGTAGCATGCAGTATTAACAGCTTCTGTCCAGAAATATGTAGGCAGTTTTCTTCAAGCATTGTCCTTGCAGCTTCAATAAGTGGTTTGTTCTTCCTTTCCACTACTTCATTCTGTTGTGGAGTTCTTGCTGCTGAAAACTCATGCAGAATCCCATTTTCCTCATAAAATGCTCTCATGACAGAGTTCTTGAACTCAGTTCCATTGTCACTCCTGATTTTTCTAACATTGAAATCAAGATGATTATTGACTTGCCTTATGTGATTGATGATGACTTCACTAGCCTCATCTTTAGACTTTAGGAAATATGTCCAAGAGAACTTTTAGAAATCATCTACAATTACTAGGCAAAATCTTTTCCTTGAAATGGACAACACATTGACTGGTCCAAACAAATCCATGTGTAGCAGTTGCAAAGGATCTTCAATTGTTGAATCAAGTTTCTTCCTGAATGATGCTTTAATCTGCTTCCCCTTTTGGTAGGCATCACACAATCCATACTTAACAAGTTCTTGGAAACAGATCCATACTTTTCATTTAACTTAACAAGTTTGGGTTTACTGATGGGCTTGATTACAGCCGACGGATGAGGATTTTCATCAGTCGACGGATAACACTTTTTGTTATCCGACGGATGATCCTTATCATCCATCGAGTCTACATTTGTTAGCACTCCATCCACCAAATTTGGTTCTAGTTTCTCTTTGTTCTTTTTCCAGGCTGCATCACAAAAAGACTCAATTCCTTGAACTTTGGTGATTTGAGCATGGACATCCCTAGATGTTTTCCATGCCTTAATCACCTCCTGTGCATGCTCGAGCTGCTTCTTCAAAATTTCTTCTTTCTTCAAGGACTCAGTTAATTCCTCCTTGGCAATCTTAGACTCAATTCTTAACTTTTCAAAATCAATAAACTGAGACTCAAGCACATTATTTCTCTCACTCAAAAACAGATTTTTTTTTTTGATTTTAGCATTTTCTTTAGTAAGAGACTTAAGTGTAACACGTAAATGATATAACTCTGTAGACATGTCATTTATAGCATCATGACACTCAGCTTTAGATAAATGTGCAAGGTTTGTATTAATTACCTGATTACTTGAAGAACTTGTTTCTGTTTCATTAGACATGGCCATTAGAGCTAGATTGACATAGCTGACATCTTCATCTTCATCCAGACTATCTGCTGCCCAGTCATTTTCTTGTGTAATGAAAGCCCTTTCCTTTTGTTTGAGCAGTTTAAAGTAATTTTGCTTATAATCCACAGGCTCAAACTTTTTCTTGCTGGAATCTGACTTTCTACACTCACTGGAAAAGTGCCCTGCCAAGCCACATTTGAAACATTTGAATTTTGATTTATCCACCATGTTTCTATTTGGCTTGGCTGCTCCAAAGTTCTTTTTGAACTTGAGCTTGGAAAATCTTCTGGAAAGAAATTCTAAGTGTTCATCAATGTCTTCCATGTCATCTTGGCTCAAAGAATCTTCACTTTCTACTGCAAGCCCCTTGCCCTTGATTTCACAAACCCTTGAAGTTGACTCAACAGCTTCCATCTTCACTTCCCTCTCTTTCTCTAACTCAGCAACTAGTGCAATGGACCCTCCTTTCTTCTTTCCTCTCTCCATCCCCTCATCTTGCTCTATTTCAAGCTCATATGTTTTCAGGATGCCATACAGTCTCTCCAAAGTAAACTCCTTATAATCTTGTGAGTTTCTCAATGAGACTGTCATTGGTTTCCATTCCTTTGCAAGGATCTAAGGAATTTCAGATTGGAGTCTTTTGTCTGATAGAGTCTTCTATGCAACTTTAGAACATTTAGTAGTTTTTGAAACCTACTAAAAATGTCAGTGAGAGACTCACTTTATTCATTATGAAAATGCTCATATTGCTGAATCAGGAGCTGCATCTTGTTTACTTTAACTTGCTCAGTGCCATCACAAATGATCTATATTGTATCCCAAACATCCTTGGCAGTTTGGCAGTTGATAATGTTGTCAAACATATCTCCATCAACTCCATTAAACAGGATATTCATGCCCTTTTTATCCTTCCTGACTTGTTCAATGTCAGGATCAGACCATTCATGCCTTGGCTTGGGGACTGATGGCTCGTTTTCTATTGCAGCTCTCATTGGAACATGAGGGCCTCTTTCTATGCAGTCAACATAGGCCTCATCTAGAGAAAGTAAATGAAGATGCATCTTTACCTTCCAATGATGGTAATTATCTTTATCCAGAAAAGGGATCTTGACTCCAACATCCTTCTTGTTCATCTTGCTGTATTGTTTTGATCTTTAAACTCTTTATAAGTTAAGAGCTTTCTCTGATACCAATTGTTAGTCCCTTAACAATTAAACAAGAATTACAGAAGGGGGGTTGAATGGAATTCTTGAAACTTTTTCTTGATTAAAAATATTCTAACCCGAATATATATATAAGTGTGAATTGATTAGCACAATGCAGAATAGTTACTTAAATGAATCAAAACACATGTAATTAAAAACAAGAGTCTTTAAAAACTTTATGGTGGATTTGAATGATTCCACCAGAGATAAATAATATATATCGAGAGAACTCTGTGTGCAAAATGCTCACAGCTGCTTACAAATATTGAACAACTAAGAATACAGAGAAATGCTAAGAATTCTGCTTACAAATGTTTCTCTACTTGTTTCTTAGATAATTCCTTATTTGCTACTTCTTGCTTTATATATCACCAAGATTACTAAGTAATGAGACAGGATAATAAAACAAAAACTATCTAGTCTATTACAATGCTACTTCATTACTCTATTCCAGCATCTTTGAATATCTTCATAATAGCATGGAAATGGCAATGCTCCTTTGTTCTCAAAAACCCAGTTGAATAGGCTACCACATTCCATTTGCATACACTCGACGCATGTGACTGTGTTGTCACTGTCAACATATATTTGAATTCTTTATCCGTTGAGTACATGATCATCCATCGATTTTATGATCATCCGTTGATGGCTTTGTTGATCATCCGTCGACTGCTATATTGATCATCCGTCGTTGGATTTGTTAATCATCCGTCGATAGCTGTTTGGCACTTGACTTCATTTCAGGTATGCAGAATTACAAGACATCATCTATGTATAATTAATCAACCTATTATGCATATCTAGTTAAAGTCAACATGACTTATATGCTACTACAGAATCTATACAAAGGTGTTTACAGAAATGTGCTACAAACTTATTGTTACATAAGTTACTCACTCGATGGATAATAAGTCATCATTCGTCGGGACTATATTGAGTCATCTGTCGGGACTATAAACCTTATCCGTCGAGTGCTACATAATTTCACTAAGTAAAAGCTACCAAGGTATTTTGTTCATGAAATCATCAAGTACACAACATATACACAACATATCCACCATTCATTTTACTCAATGTCAACCATTCCCTTTACCTAACTCTTTCTATAAATAAACACCCACCCCCGCCATTTTTTACACAAGCTAAGAGCTAATTAATTGCTGGATATTTTCAAGAAGTATTCTCTCTACAAACTCTCTAAAATCTAAACCCAAATACTTTATCTCAAAAACCTTCTCTCTTACAAATATATATCATATATTTAAGGTTTTTGTTATTCAAGCTTAGTTCCACCAACCAAGCTCTATCATCCCAATAAAAACTCATCCACGCCACTTTTTTGCCTCCCGAAGGGCTGCCCAAGTTCGACCAATTATTCCGGCGAACTATTCCGTTCATCTTTTAAAAGTGTTAAACCTCTTAGCTTTTGTTCGAGTCTTAACTGACCACTCTTAATTTTCATATAAGAAGCTTAGTACCACATTCTCTTCATCTTTACAAGCTCTTATATAAAATAACTTGAAGAAAAGTAAATCCATATAAGGATTGTTTTAATCGAACAAGATTCGACAAATTATACACTTCTAGCACGAAGTGATAATTTTATACAAAGCTTGATTTAAATTCCTTACTAGAACCTTAGTCTTTCGTGGGAATTAAATTACAAAAGCTAGCATTTTATTCTTTAAACTTAAACGTACTTATTTTGGCCATATATTGATATATTTGTTATAATTGTTTAACAAGACTTAAGCGACTTTCCTTACTAGCATCTTTAGTGTTTCGTGGGAAAAACTAAAAGCTTATATTATATATATATATATATCTGTTTATATTTAGTTAAAAGATTTAAGTGAATTCCCTTGCCAGCACCTCCAGTATTTCGTGGGAAAATCTTAAAGTTTTTAAGTAATTATAAGTATATATATAATCGTATAAGATTTAAGTGACTTCCCTTACTAGCATCTTCAGTGTTTCGTGGGAAAAACTTAAATCTTATATTGTATTATATATATACACATATAAATTGTGCTAATATAATTTAAACGCTGCTCTTATATTTTTTGATATCTTGTGTTTAAATTACGCACCTTTTATTTTCTCGGCCAAATATATTATAAGTGCAAATAGTTAAAGAATAAGTGTAACGCTCTCGATTTTCAAAAGTCTACACATGACTATATTAAACGAGAAGTTGTTTTATCAAAGATCCGAAAGATATAACGCTTCACTAAGGACTTGATATATTTATTACTTCAGAAATAACATATATTATCCAAAACGAAGTAATACCAAGTATACTTTGACTTTTATATTAGTCAAAAGAAAGTATACATTTATAAAGCCTTAAGTTAAAATACTTAAAGGACTTAACATTTATTACTCCCGCACTTCACTTTATCTACTTCGAGTAATAATTAATATACTTTGATTAAAATGTAATATTTAACGAAAAGTATACACTAATATTCTTTTAAGAATATTTGAACATCATACGGTCTAGTTAAGTATTTTACTAGTCCAAACTTTTTTATATAACGGGTATTGTTTCGTAGATATTGTCTTCTTCATTTTGCAGTAAGGTGAAGTATAGTGAGGTGATTTTTGTTCTAAGACCCAAGTCCTAGATGTACTAACGGGGAGTTAGTAGTCTTTGCACCGTGAGGAAGAGGAAAGACCCAAGACCAACTACTAAGATCCAAGACTGGCAAAAGCCTAGAAGGAGAAACACTACACCAAGGGTTCTACATCAATTTTGAAGAAATAACGGGGAGTTATTATCTAAGATAGGTTGTGTAGGTTTACACATTTATTTTGAGGTGGTAACCCGGAGTTACGCACCAAGACAGATATTTGTGGGGTTGTAAAGGCTTTTCCTCCTACGTAAGGAGCAAGGTTATTTTAAGGGAAAACCTCGAGTCCGGGAGAGGATCTCGAGGACGGGACGTAGGGGTGAGCGAATCTATTAGAGGTCGTCATCGCGAACCAAGATAAATCTCACGTGTGGTATTTTCTTCCTTGTCTTTTATTTCTGCATCTATAATCTGTATAACTACTCGGTAAAATATTTAAAACGGGATAAATATTTTTAAAACGCCATAATAATTTTTAAATTGGTAATTAAGCTATTCAACCCCTCTTCTAGCTTGAAATAGCCCTTTTACGGGACCTAATAAAATATATGTTATTAGAGTAAGAAGAGACCTAAGCAGAATGACACTGGAAGTCTTGTATAGAATCTTGAAGACTTATGAGCTGGAAATGTTACAAAGAAAATCATTGAGGGTTGGTCAAGGACATGTTGTTGATGGAACTAGTGCCTTGGTTGCCAATGACAGTAAGTAATCCGATGATGAACTAGAAGCTCAAACTCCAGTTGTTCAACGTATTGAGCAGAAGAATAAGGAACCACAGAAGCAAGTCATATTGGAAATAGATAGGTATGAATTCTACACCCTTGATGAACTGGATGAGATGGACCAGTCAATGGCTTACCTTGCAAGAAAGTTCTCCAACGTAGGGGTTAAGAATGTTAGGCCCTTAATCAACTGTAGAGGGGGGTGAATACAGTTAATACGATCAACTAAACAAAGCTTTAACAGAATCAAACATTTTTTATATCAATCGTATAAAAACTTATTACACAAGTACTCTCTCAAAAGGATGAACAAATATCCTTGAGAGCTGCTAGGTTATGCAAAAGATATAACAATATCGTAATGTATATAGCATGAACTTAAACTATGCTTTTATAGAGCATAGCTACCAATGTATAAGGAATCATATTCTATTAACAACAAGGAAACCTATACTATTGCTTCTCAGATAAAGTCCTCTACCTACTTGAAATTCCTGTTTCATTTTCCTCTTCAAAGATCAACTGATGTGACAAATACTGATCATATCATCCGTTGACATCATCATCCATCGAATACCAACATCCGTCGATGTCATCATCATCCGTTGATGCTTCTACTCATCATCCGTTGATGCTTGTAATCATCATCTGTTGATGCTTCTGATAGTTTGTATTTGATATCATCACTTGCTCCTAACAATCTCCCCCTACTTGTTCATTATCGAATTATGGACAAGTTCAAATTGATGATGTCAAAACTATCTAAATGCAGGAACCAAGTATGCATATTCAATGTTGCTTCAGTGAATATCAGACTTTAACTCTTCATCCTCAACTGCTTCTTTAACTTGAGCAATGTCAGAGGTTAACTCCACTTCCTCAGCTCAGAATGCTTCCAGAAATCTTCCTTTAGTCACCAGCTTGGATGATTTGTGCTTCGATAAGATTTTCTTCAGTATCAAGAGCTTTAGCTACTATATAGATTAAGGCTACGTTTGGGAGTGCTTTTGAAAACTGTTGTGTTGTGAGAAAAAGTGCTGGTGGAAAAAGTGCTGTCAAAAAAATTAGATGACTTTTTGGTAAAAAAAAATTTAATTAATGAATATTTTGAGATATAATATATAAAAATAATGTTTTTGAGAAAGTTTGATGGTGAAACTGATAGCTACTTCTTGAAAAATCTGAAAACAGCTTTTTTCAAAAGCATGGGGGCATGCTTTTGCTAACAGCAGCTTTTAGACCAAAAGCGCTTTTCCAGACAGCAGCTTTTAGAATTTACCAAACACCTTTCTGACAGCTTTTCAGCAAAAAGCTGATGTAGCTGTCTACAACAACAATACCAAACGGAGCCTAAATCTATCAGAGTTTAAGATTTAAATTCTTAAATACTATCTTCAGCTTTGGATTTTGACTTTGAAATTCTTTGACTTTTCTTCTATCTTCTCCTTTCCTATAAGCTTCATGTTAGCAGTTCCAATAGCTTATGATTTGAGAGATCTTTCACTTTCTGCCTGACTGATTTCCCTTATAACTACACCTCTGATTGGTCTGTTAGAAGGATCATCTTCATAAAGTACTTGAGAAACAACAGCAATATCAGCATTTGTTGTCTTCATAGAATTTTTAAAGTCTTCCTCCATTTGCCTTAGCTGTTTAAGATCAACTCCGGGATTTTCCTTTGCAAATATTCTTCTACTTACTTCAGAATCAAATAATTGAATCTTTGGACCTTTGTAGAATAGAGTTATCTTTCTTCCTTTAACTTTCACAGTTTGAAGATATTGGCTTGCTTCAGCACCAACTTCTTCCTCCAGAATACCATGGTCTTCATCAGCAATAATTGTGACTTGTGCAGATTTTTGCATTTTAGCTGTCACAGTCAATTCTTCAACTCTTCTTTCATTCCTCTTGCTTTCTATTTTAATCTCCTTATGTTCTTCCTTATTACCTCCATCAGAATTTTCATCATTAGTACTTATCAATGACAGCTGTTTGCATTTAGATTTAACAATTTTCTCCCCCATTTTGGCATCATCGCCAAGTAGTAGAGAAAGAATTAGCTCCATTGAATTCTGTACTTTAGTAAGTTGATCAGACATTTGAGCTTGATTAGCTTCCAATCTAGCTTGACCGGCTTCAATTGAAATTTTTCTGGTAACTATTGGTGAAATTTGTTTCTGAATTTCCTGATGAGTAAGCAGTTTTAAAACAATCAATGATTCTTGAATCTGATTGATTTGAGTAGTTGTTGTTTCATGAGCTGCGTGTAAGGATCTAACAACCAAAGTAGATGCTTTCAGATGATTCAGCACATCAGGATTTGTAATCTTCTGTTCTGCTGTTTCCAAATATTCAACTGCACGTATGCTGGAAATAGGATATGTAGTATTTTTCCAATAAGCATTCCAGAGATTAACAGAATAATTATGCTTCTTCTTAGCATCTAACTCTACCATTTTCTGTTTTCGAACATGCATAGGCACATCTTCAGGAAAGAAAAGATCATTCTAAAGATCTAACATAGCATTAGATACATGAGTTTCTTTACCATCATTAGATTCTTCAATAGCAGCTGGATCTTGCACTAATTTATGAATTTTATCTTCAGCTTCAGTATGTAGAATAGAATGAAAAATTGATCCAGTGGCTTTAGAAGCTTAAATACCTTCAGCAGTTATCTCCACATCTTCAAGTATTGTAGATAAATGAATTGGAGCTTCAATAACTTCCAGAACTTCAGTTCCTATAACATGTGTGGTGATTCTGAAATGGATGAATCCTTATGAATGGAATGTTGTGCTACTACATCTTCAGCAATAACAGGGATTATCTCTTTTGATGGAATAGAAGAATGAATTGACTGTTTTTCAACAAAAACAGGGATTATCTCATGTGATGGAATAGTAGAATGTATGGACTGCAAGAAAGTATCAGTACTTAGACTTGCAGGGAGATCAATAGCCTTTGATACATCAGAGTGTTCCTGAGATGCAACAGATTGTTGTTCAGCATATATTCCTTGAGTACTCTGAGCATCTACAAACATGTAGCAAATTAAACTTAACCTCTCTATTCTTTTAAAGTAGTCTCACCACTCCTCACACCACACATCTCATGATTTTTAATAGTCAAAGGTTCCTCACATGGATTACTAAATCCTATCTCTCATCTACCTCTCCTTTTTCCAGGAAGGATCCTACCTCTCTTAAATTCTGTTTTTCTCTCAATCTTTTCACACATCTCACAGATGGCTCAGAAAGATTGTCCTACAGAAATAAGAGGTGGCTAAAGAAGGGTGATCTGTTATCATACAACTAGAGGTAATCCTTTATAAGGTCTAGATGTAATCATATCAACAGGATTTATATCATGAAAAGTATACTATATATGTTGAAAGAACTAAATCAGTATTTAAATTAAATGCTGATGAAGTAATACCAGTATTTATACCTTGTGAATTCACAATTAGACTCACAGTAGATACTGTGGTTATGACAGTTGTTGTTCATCAATAATGAGAACCTCCATTTGAATTGGAGAGGATTTGATCACTTTACTGTCATGTACCATGATCTCAAACCTTTGTTTTTCTTGCAAATAACTAACACTTGAAATGTGTTTAATGAAAGCTATCACAGAGTCTTCAATAAAGACTGATGAAACCTCTGTATCTCTGTTAGTATCATCAAGATCTACCTCAGTAAGTAGTCTCTAACCAACTAAATGTTGTTTCTGAGTGGTGAACATAATTCAAGAATTATGACACTTGATTTTTGGCAACATTTGAGAAAAGAATTCAAGTGTTTCAGTTGTAAGAAGAAATTTAAGATTTAAGATATATGAAATTTGAGATTGAGTGTGGACAACTTTCTTGATCAGAAAAGAAAGTTTCAAAAGATTTTGAATTGTAAGCAACACTCAAAGATTATAACCCTTAATGATTAAGAATTAAATCTTTTTTAAAATTTTCTTCTTTGACAACCATTACTTCCTGTAGTGCTCAATCTGTACTGAAGTGGTCACATGTAGCTTAAACATAGATCAGTTTAGTCATATGAACTTTGAAAAATATCACAAGTTTAGCGTGCAGTACTAATTTAACATTTAACATTTAAGAACATTTAAGCACACATTCAAGAAGTAAACAAGCAGTCATTTAATGAAGCAAAAGAAGAGAATATATATTCTATCATTATGAAGTAGAATACAAGATTTTCAAAGAAATTTAAAATAAAACCATAAATAGTCTATCTATTCTAGCTTTTTCTTTTTTGCCTCCTCCATCTTCTTCTTTACCCTTCGATGGAAGATCCTTGACATAGAACCTGCAAGAGAAATAATATTCTCTTGCAATGCCAATCGTACTAGGCGGCGTTGTTCTTCCTCAAGGCGCCTTTGTGCAGCCACATCGGCACGTCTTATTTCTTTAAACTGGACATCCATTCGAAAAAGACGAAGGGACTCAGTGTCATCTGAGTTCATTCGATCAATAATCGAATGAGGAATCTCAGAGTAATGATAGTCTTGACCATGAAAAACTGCCCTGAGTCGACCAATGTCGAAATACAACCTCCCATATTCGGGATTTGATACTGGACGGCAGACTCCATGTGAAAGTGAAAAGATGGCCATAGATTCTGAAGAAGATGAGTGTTTTGGAAATTGTGAGTGAAAAGTAATGAGATCATTTGAGATTGAAGGGTTTTATTTATAGGAAGAAAGTAGAAACTGAAGAGACTCTTTGAATGACCATGCAATAATTAGACATAATAAGCATACACGATTAAGCGTATTTAGGGAATCAAAAAGTAATCTCTCTCTTCATATTCATGTTCCCAATATAAATACTCAAGTATCAACGGATACTTGCATCAGTAGCTAACCCATTTAATCAATTTAAAAGATATTCCACTCACTCACTGATTAATTAAAAATACTGTTAACAACTTATTTCAAATAAATTCAAAATTATCAAATGAAGTATAACAGTCAATCATGGTTTGACCATTATCAGTATTTTAATTACTCCTATCAGGATTTATCAACTACTGACATAAACCATTAGTCAAAACAATTCAACTAATAACAAAGTTTATAAGCATAATCAATAATTCAACATGCAATTTTCACATAAGATCATTTAGCACAGTTTGCATGTTATCATGGTATCAAGCATTTAGCATAAGAATTAGTCTCTAACAAGTACTGATAAATAATAGGATACCATGCTTCAATAAATATCAGCAGACTTAAATATCAGAGTTTGAGAACTACCCTGAAATCATTCCCAATTCATTCACCAGTCCTATGAATGTGGCTTCACGGAGAGGCTTGGTGAATATATATGCTACTTGCTGATCTGTTGGAACAAAGACCAATTCCAATGTACCAGCTTCCACATGGTCCCTTATGAAATGGTATCTGATATTGATGTGCTTAGTCATAGAATGTTGCACTGGATTTCCTGTCATTGCAATAGCAATTTGATTATCATAATATATAGGAATAGAAGAATAGTCTAACCCATAATCCAACAGCTGATTCTTCATCCATAGAATCTGAGCACAACATCTTTCTACACAATGTATTCTGCTTCTGCAGTTGATATGGAAATTGACATTTGTTTCTTGCTGTACCAAGAAACCAATCTGCCTCTAAGAAATTGGAAGCTTCCAGAAGTGCTTTTCCTGTCTAATTTGCATCCTATAAAATCAGCATCTGAATATCTGTTAGTCCCTTAACAATGCAACAAGAATTACATAAGGGGGGTTGAATGGAATTCTTGAAACTTTTTCTTGGTTTAAAAATTGTTTTACCTTAACAATATATATCTGTGTTAATTGATTTGCAAAGTGCGGAATAATAACTTGAAATGAATCAAAACACAAGTATTTAAAAACACAAGTCTTTAAAAAACTTTCTAGTGGATTAGAATGTATCCACCAGAGATATATATATTATATATCAAGAGAACCCTGTGTAGCAATAAAAGCTCACAGCTGCTTACAAATGAACAACTAAGATTACAAAGAAATGCTAAGGGTGCAGCTTACAAATGTTTCTCTGAAAAATGTTCTTAGTTTTGTTGTTGTTCTATTTGCTACTTCTTGGTTTATATAACACCAAGATTACAAAGTAATAAGACAAGATAATAAAACAAAAACTATCAAGTCTAATACTATGCTACTTCATTAATCTTTTCCATCATCTTTGAATATCTTCATAATAGCATGGAAATGGCAATACTTCTTTGTTCTCTAAAACCCAGTTGAATAGGCTTCCACATTCCATTTACATACACTCGACGCATGTGACTGTGTTGTCACTGTCAACAGATGTTTGAATTCTTTATCCGTCGGGTTGCCTTGTTGATCATCCATCGAGTGGCATTATTGTTTATCCGTCGGGTAGCTTTCTGGAACTTGACTTCATTTTATTTATGCAGAATTACAAGACATCATCTATGTACAATTAATCAACCTATTCTGCATATCTAGTTAAAGTCAACATGACTTGATTAATACTTACAGAATCTAAAAAATGTGTATGCAGAAATGTGCTACAGACTTATTATTACACAAGCTACTCACTCGATGGATAATAAATCATCATCCGTCGGGACTATATTGAGTCATCCGTCGGGACTATAATCCTTATCCATCGAGTGCTACATTTTTCACTAAGTAAAATCTACTAAGGTGTTTTGTTAAAGTCCACAACAATCTCCCCCAATTTATGTCTACTGGAATGGTAGCCATAAATTAAGAGAAACTTGATGATAATAAAACACCCTAAAAATACAACTTTAAAATAAAGTAGATAATACTGTAAAGTGCTTCAAATAACAAAATGTACAAAGTTTTGCTCACAGTCATTTTCAAGGTGCTCCTCTAGCCTGAGCAGATTAATCTATTTCCTTGAAGATCTGGATCTCTTTCCAAGCTTTCTGTTGTTTTCTTCTATTTGATTTTGGAGCTGTCTGTGGAATTCCAGTTCATCAAATTATGAAAGATTTAACTCTTCTTGCATTTCCAAAAGAGTCTCATTGCTAGAGATGCTCAATTGGTCTTCTAATCTGAAAAATCTTCTCACTCCTTTGTCATCCATGAACTCCATCAGCCAGTAGGGCCTTAGATACACTCTACTTCTTGTGTAAGGAATAGTTAGAGTATTTGGCATTGCATATTTAGCTCTAATACTCCTCAGTTCTTTAATCTTCTTTAGAACCGTTCTTCTTGCAGTTACATTGAATCTAAAGTTCTTCTTGAATGATGAATAAACCTTTATCAGTACAGCTTGGCTTTCTTGAAGGATCTTGTGAAGTGGCCATTGAATCTCCTTCCCTCCCTTGTACTTGAAAACTAACCTTTCAGGTAGATTCTTGTAGGCATCAATCCCTCTCACTTTTTCTAGTTCATCTAGATAGATATTTAGATCATAGAATTCCTTGATGTCACACAAGTACATGTAATCTCCCTTATTGACTTTAGATTGAGCTTTGACTAGAGATTTCAATTTGAGAGGTGACAGCTTCACTTTCTTGACTGCTCTTGACTTTATTCTCTTTGGCTTGTTAAAGATTGGAAAATTGAATTCAGGAATTGGTGTGTTCTCCCAGTCTATTGGTTCATCCTTAGGCACAATAGGTTCACCATGAATGTTCCTGTAAGGATCCACCACCTTAATGTCTTCAAATGCCACTGAGGGTTTTGGTGCTTGAGTTGTAGTTGGAGTGGATTCCTTGGGAAACTGATCCTCCAATACGTTACCAACAAAGTTCAATTTCCTTTTGGTTCTTTTGGCCAATTCCTTGTATCTTTGAGATTTCTTCTGCTGTGGTTCAACTTGCTTCTTTGGATCTTGAGATTCAGTGATTTCAGATGGCTGAGCAGGAATTTGTTGTGTTGGTTTCACAGCTTGTAGCTTGGCCAAGATAGCAGCCTGCTCTTTCTTTTGTTTAGCCTTTTTGGCATCTAGAGCAGCTTGCTTCTTTTCTTGCTTTAGACTTGCCTTTTCTTCTCTCTTTGCTTGAGAAAATTGAGGATGTCCAGCCACCACATAAATTTCTTTCCCATTTCCGAAAACTTTAGCAATTCTCCTTTTTAAGGCTGAATCAGCTGGATCCTTGTAGAAGGAAATTGACCTTGACAACAGTTTCTTCTCATCAGGCTTAGGTGTCTCATACACTATATCCAAAGGGTTCTTTAATGATAATTTTGGATAGTTTACCCTTGGCTTCAGAATTATTTCAGCCTTTGGAGATTTGATGCAGGATGGTTGTCCCCTTTCCAGATAGTTCATGCTCATTTCATTCACAGAGATTAGCCAGACTTGAGAGTGATGAATAGATGACTTTTCTGGCTTCTTTACTAGCCCAAACTTCTTTTGAATGTCCTCATCAATTTTCTCCCAGTTGATTGGCTTCAACTACTCCTTTTCAGCTGCTCTTATGTTGGCTGTTGCTTCATTTATCAGATCAATGATGTCTGTAACTGGTGGCTTGGTGAAAGCAATTATAGGCACAATTACTTTACTGATTTGAATGTTAAGTTGTTTCTCCCCCTCACTTGGTCCTTTCTCCCCCTTTTTGTTATCATCAAGTTGAGTAGAGGAGGGGGTTTGTGCAGCCACCAGTTTCTGAAGCAAGTCTGTCTGTTGAGCTTGATGCGGATGAATGGCTGTTAGAGATGCTTCCATAGCTGACATTCTTGTATCCAAGGCATCTATTTTTGTGGCAAGATCAGAATTTTTCCTGAGCTATCTCTTAATATCAAGCATTGTAGCTTCTGGAAGCTTAGAGTCCATTTTGTCAGAAATAGCCTTCTTCATCTCATCAATATCACCCTTGATGGTGTTGACATCTCTAGCATGTTGGAAGACTTGAATCTGTTGTAGTTGCATAGAATCAAGATGTGCTTGAAGGAACTTCTTGGTGTTGGCAATTATAGTGGTTTGAAGAGCAGAATTTGTCTGATTTATGAGTTGGATCAAGGTTGTCTTGAAGTAGTGTTCATCACAATGTTTTGAAAATGCCCATGATGGCATGCCTGATCTTAAACTGGAACATACTTCTCCCCCTATGTCCAATGGCTCTTCTTCACTATCTCCACCTTCATCTCCAAAGAAATCTGCTGAACCACCAGTCTGATAATCAACATCACCAGCTGTAGAGGGAAAATCTGTGATGGCATCCTTAGCTCTTAGAATTGACTGAGTGGTATGTACCAAATTGAGCATCCTTTCTACATTGTCATTGCCCTGTTCAGCTAGAAGTTGATAAGCTGGAACAGGGTGAGTAAATGCCTCAGCATCCAGGGAGGTGGAATCTATAACACCTTGAGGTTGCTGAGATAGTCCCTCCCTGTCTGCATCCTGGACATTCATTAACTCACTAGCAATGACATCCATCCTTATGAAAACTGTACCTGCATTTCTCTCTTATTCTCTCTTTTGTTGCATCAGGGTCTCACCCTGGCTTCCCACCCTCACACCCTCACCTTCACCATCTAAGGTGGGACTCCTCTCACTCTCTTTTGCCAATCCTGAAGAACTGGATTGCTTATTTTCACTCTTTTCCTCTCATTTTTCCTAGGAGCAACCCAGACTCTCACTCATAATACTCTCTTCCCTCAATCCTAAGAGTGACTGTACAACCACTAAGTCTTTTGCACTAGATATAATAGATGAAATTTGAAGTTGTGCAGAGACACCTGACGGATGAGGAATATCCATCGGGTTAGCAGTTTGACTATTCGACGGATAAATGCTGTTAAGCTTATCCGTCGGGATACAATCACTACTCGACAGATGAGCAATATCCATCGAGAGAGTAGAAATGAATGAACTTGGAATTAAAACTATTATGGACTCTGTGCTGATTGATGAGATTTTGGGCATAGATGATTCAACAGTTCTTGAAAGAATTGGCAAGTGAGCCAACAAATAATCCAAAAGATGATGCTCACTTGTACTAGATTTTGGCTTCCCCAACAAAGTTAAAGAAGGGGAATCAGGAATTGACGTGTTGATCATATCCACATCCAGAGAGTTTGTGGGAGAATTTGGTGTTTGAGGTGCTTCTATAACTAATGATTTTGGTTGTGACTCCACATTTATTGGAGCCACATCAAGCTGAATTTATGAAGGTACAGTGACTGTGTCTTTAGCACCAGTTTGCATAGTGTGTGAACCCTGTGCATCCCCAAAGGTTTTGGATTTCTTCTTTCTGGCATAAGTTTGGGGTGAGCTAGTGTCCCTTACCCTTTTGACCTATGCTTTTGGTTGAGAACTTTGTTCAATAGTCACATCCTTTTGGGAGGATGCAACTAGAAATGATCTTTTATCCTTATTAATCACTGCAGTTTGTTAGGAAACTGCAGTGTGGCTAGGCTGGGAACCACTCAACTCTCCATCCTTATCCTTAGGGTTTCTTTTATGTTCACCCTGTCCCTCACCTACCTTTCCCACCTTCACACTCCCCTCTTTGGTTTTGGTGGATTTTACAACTGGCATCTTTTGAGAGATACCAGAGGGGGTTTTCTTTGATTTGGATTTTGAAACTTTTGATGGTTTGGTAGCTTGGGTAGGCAACTGTTGGGTCATTGACACAGTTGTCATAGCTACACTAGAATTCAAAGAAATTTGTGAGGTTGGAATAGTAGGGACAGATGAACTTGCCTCACTTACCTGAGGTGCTTCCATTACAGGGAAATAGAAGAGTGGCGCCTCCTTGTGATGGTTTGCCCTATTTAAATCTGCAATAATTCTTCTCTCTTGAACCCAACAATCTAATTTTTTGTTTGGGTTCTCAAGCACAATTTCCTCAGAGAGGTTGTTAGCTAGCATCATGAAAAATCTAGCATAGTAAACATTTTTACCCCTCTTGTTTAACTCCCCTAATTTAAACCCCAACTCAAACAAAACAAGATCACTAAAATTAAAGAACTTATTTGTAACTAGCATGTAAAGCATGTTAAGCATTGATATATTGACAGAATCAAAATTACTAATTTTACCAGAAAAGACCTTGGTAACTACATCACACATGAAACTCCATTCTTTCCTAAGACCCAACCTCCTAATATCACTTAACTTAGAAGTAGAGAGTGCATAGTTCATGGAATTAAGCATATTAACAATATCAGTATATATGTGTGGTGAGGTCACAGTATTATCAGGAATTTTGAAACATGCTTTAATAACATAACTATTGATACAGAATTCCTTACCTTTAATAGTGAGTGTGATGGTCTTATCAGTAGAGTTGTATGTATCAGTCGTCCACATCTCTTCAACAACCTCACAGAAGATGGTGGGTAATTCTAGCATTGCATAGCTGAGTTTGCAGTTCTTTACAAAATCCATCATTTTGTGGTAGTCACTTGAATTTTGAATCCCCTTGTTTACTAGAACCATGAAGTTGTTCTTCTCATAGATGTATCCAGTTTGTGACATGATCTTGACTACTGGTGCCATTGTTAGATAGTGGAAATTGCAGAGATAGAGATGATAGTTGCTTTTGAGATAGAGAATTTAGAGCAGATAATTTGAGAATGATAAAAGAAAAGCAATGGAAATGAAATCAGCTTTTATACTATCTCAAAAATAACTATCAAAAATAATAAAGTAAAATAAAGTAACCAATGAAAATTGCCCAAAATAGCCGTTTAAAAATAAACTGTAAAAATTCCATCAATTATCCGCCGTGTTATGCTTAAAAACTGTAAGTATACTCGATGGATAATGTTCAGGAAATTAACGGCTAAGATTAAGACAATTCGACGGACGAGGATAAACTGTTATCCATCGAGTTATAAAATATTCCAGAAAAATAATTGATTTTTATTTACAAACAGTATTCCGACGGATGATCAAACTCGATGGATAAAGATCATCCGTCGAGATATAAATTCTGACTTAGCCAAAATTCCATCTAAGACTGAAAAATCAATTAAATTTCTGGCCACATAACAACTTGCAAATTATCTGAAAAGATTTAAGAAAAATTAAGCATACCTAACTCACTTACCAACCTTGAGAAGGTGGATTCATCCAGTGGCTTGGTAAAAATATCTGCAAGGTACTTTTCACTTGGAACAAAATGTAGTTCCACGGTACCATTCATTACATGTTCCCTTATGAAGTGGTACTTTATATCTATGTGCTTTGTCCTTGAATGTTGTACTGGATTTTCAGTGATGGAAATTGCACTTGTGTTATCACAGAAAATGGGAATTCTTTCCACTTGTAGACCATAGTCTAGCAATTGGTTTTTTATCCACAAAATCTATGCACAACAACTGCCAACAGCAATATATTCAGCTTTAGCTGTAGAAGTAGAAACTGAATTTTGCTTTTTACTGAACCAGGACATAAGATTGTTTCCTAGAAATTGACAGGTTCTTGTTGTACTTTTTCTATCAATTCTACAACCTGCATAATCTGCATCTGAATAACCAGTTAGATCAAAACCAGAATCTCTAGGGTATCAAATCCCAAGTTTTGGTGTTCCCTTGAGATATATGAAAATTCTCTTAATAGCTACTAAGTGAGATTCTCTAGGATCAGCCTGAAATCTAGCACACAAACATGTAGCAAACATTATATCTGGCCTACTGGCTGTTAAGTACAGAAGTGAGCCAATAATGCCCCTATAACTTGAAATATCCACAGACTTTTCAGTAGTGTTTAATCCAAGCTTAGTTGCAGTGGCCATGGGAGTTTTTACAGATGTGCAATCCATTAGATCAAACTTCTTTAAAAGATCATAAATGTATTTAGTTTGACTAATGAATATTCCATCACTAACTTGCTTAACTTGCAAACCAAGAAAGTAAGTTAGTTCTCCCATCATACTCATTTCATACTTACTTTGCATCAATTTGGCAAACTTTTTGCAAAGTTTTTCATCTGTAGAACCAAAAATAATTTCATCTACATAAATTTGAATAAGTATACTAGAGCCATTAAAATTTCTAAAGAAAAGAGTTTTGTCTACAATACCTTTAGTGAAGTGATTCTTTAAAAGAAACTTTGACAAAGTGTCATACCAGGCTCTAGGTGCTTGCTTCAGTCCATAAAGTGCTTTCAAAAGATAGTAAACATATTCTGGAAAGTTTGGATCTTCAAAATCAGGAGGCTGACTGACATAGACTTCCTCCTCCAAATCTCCATTCAGAAAGGCACTTTTGACATCCATTTGATAGACTTTGAAATTGGCATGGGCTGCATAGGCTAAGAAGATTCTGATGGCTTCAAGTCTTGCAACAGGAGCAAATGTTTCATCAAAATCTATTCCTTCTTGTTGACAATAGCCCTTAGCAACCAATCTAGCTTTGTTCCTGACTACTATGCCATTTTCATCCATCTTGTTTCTGAATACCCATCTGGTGTCAATTGGATTCTTACCTTTAGGCTTGGGCACCAGTTTCCATACTTTATTCCTCTCAAATTGTTTTAGCTCCTCCTGCATAGCTAAAATCCAATCAGGATCCAACAAAGCTTCTTCTACCTTCTTTGGTTCTTCCTTAGAAAGAAAGCTGCTTTATAGACATTCTTCTTGAGTTGCTCTACTTGTTTGAACTCTAGAAAATACATCACCAATGATGAGCTCAAAGGGGTGATCTTTTGTCCATTTCCTTTGTTGAGGTAGATTAGCTCTAGATGAAGAGGCCTCATTGTTGTCTTGATGTATGATTGAGTTTTGATTATTAGAAACTCCCCCTGAGTTAATGGATCTTTGATTTGAGAAAGGGGAACTTTCTGTGAGTGATCTTTCCTGACTTCCAGCTTCTTTTGATGACCCGACGGATGGTGAGTTTTGAGTACCGACGGATGAAGCTGGTTATCTCCCGACGGATAAGGCAGATTGTCTCCCGACGGATGAAGCATTTTGCAACTCGACAAATGTTGAATTTTGTGCTTCAGTGGTAGTGGGATTTTCTGCATTATCCTTTGATACTGTTCTTGATCACTTTCATCATCACTGTCATCACTAACCATCTCCACATTGTCAAATTTGAGGCTCTCATGGTAATCTCCATCTTGCAGTCCTTCAATATTTTTATCATCAAACAAAACATGTATTGATTCCAAAACAATGTCGGTTCTTAGATTTTAGACTCTATATGCTTTACCAACAGCATATCCAATAAAAATTCCTTCATCTGATTTAGCATCAAACTTCCCATTCTGATCAGTTTGATTTCTCAAGATATAGCATTTACAGCTAAAGACATGAAGAAAATTTAGAGTTGGCTTCTTATTCTTGAACAATTGATAGGGAGTCATGCATTTTGCTCGATTAATTAGAGAAAAATTTTGAGTGTAGCATGCAGTATTTACAGCTTCAGCCCAGAAATATGTTGGTAATTTAGATTCTTCAAGCATTATCCTGGCAGCTTCAATAAGTGATCTGTTCTTCCTTTCTACCACTCCATTTTGTTATGGAGTTCTCGCTGCTGAAAACTCATGCAAAATCCCATAATCTTCACAAAATGCTCTCATGACAGAATTCTTGAACTCAGTTCCATTGTCACTCCTGATTCTTCTAACTTTGAAATCAGGATGATTATTGACTTGCCTTATGTGATTGATGATGATTTCAATAGCCTCATCTCTAGACTTTAGAAAATATGTCCAAGAGAACTTTGAGAAATCATCTATAATTACTAGGAAAAATCTTTTCCTTGAGATGGACAACACATTGACTAGTCCAAATAAATCCATGTGTAGCAGTTGCAAAGGTTCTTCAATTGTTGAATCAAGCTTCTTTCTAAATGACGTTTTAATTTGCTTTCCCTTCTGGAAAGCATCACACAGTCCATCCTTTGAAAACTCCACTTAAGGAATGCCTCCAACCAATTCTTTCTTTACTAGTTCATTCATGGACTTGAAGTTTAGAGGAGATAGCTTTGTGTGCCATAGCCAACTTTCATCTTGACTTGCTTTGCTGAGAAGACAAGTAACAGATTCTGCATTTGATGAGTTGAAGTCAGCTGGGTACCCATTTCCTTTTCTCACACCAGTGAGAACCACTTTGTTGCTCCTCTTGTTAGTCACAACACAGGCTTCTGTGTTGAAGGTTACTAAATTGCCTTTATCACAAAGCTGGCTGATACTCAACAGATTATGCTTGAGACCATCCACTAAGGAAACCTCCTCAATAATGACATTGTCTTTTGAAATCAAGCCATATCCCACAGTATAACCCTTGCTGTTATCTCCAAAAGTAATACTTGGGCTAGCTCTCTCCTTGAACTCTGTGACAGGGTAGAATCACCAGTCATGTGTCTTGAACAACCACTATTCAAGTACCATAGATTCTTTCTGTTTCCCTGCACACATCAAAATCAAATCAAGTTGATTTTGGTACCCAAGTTTCCTTGGGTCCTGCCTTGTTAGCTTTCTTTTTCTGTTTCTTAGGTTTGATCTCATTTGACTTGGGGATATCAGATTCATCCTTAGTCATTTGAGTTGGACCTTTGAAACCATTCATTACAGCAGAATTATCATGCATATTTTGATTAACAGGGAATGGCATGCTATTAGTAAACATGTTATTCCAGTAAGGCATGCTAAATGGCATTTGTGGCATACTAAATGCAGCATAATAAGGATTAGGAGCAAATGGCATATTAGCAAACTGTGCATTCATATTCTGTGTAGACATAGCATTCATAGGCATAGAAGGCATGGAATTCATGTTGGGAAAATGAGGTGGCACAAATATGGAAGTAGGCATGGCAGTTTTGCAATTAACAGACAAATGATTTACACTACCACACTTGACACAGATTTTTCTGGGAGCATATTTATCAGGTGTGTAGTTGTTATGCTTGTTAATTCCTACTTTACCATTTCTATTATTTTTCCTTTTAGCCTCTGTTTTAACCTCAATCTTTTCCAGTCTGTCACTCAATTGCTTGACAGTCATATGACCAACATTAGCCTTTTTCTCCTTCTTCACTTGACTGGATTCTCCTGGAATAAAGTTCTTGAAAACTGATCCATATTTCTCATTTAACTTGACAAATTTGGCTTTACTGACAGGCTTGCTCACAGTCGACGGATGAGGATTTATATCACTCGAAGGATAACCCTTTTTGTTATCCGACGGATGACCCTCATCATCCGTCGAGTCTATATATGTTAGCAATCCTTCCACCAAATTGGATTTCAGCTTCTCCTTGTTCTTCTTACAAGGTGCATCACAAAAGAACTCAATACCTTGAACTTTGGTGATTTGAGCATGAATATCTCTAGATATTTTCCATGCCTTAATCACCTCCAGTTCTCGTTCAAGCTGCTTCTTCAAGATCTCTACTTTCTTCAAGGACTCAGTTAATTCATCCTTAGCAATTTTACACTCAATTCTTAATTTTTCAAATTCAATGAAATAAGACCCTAGCACATTATTCCTCTCACTTAAAACCAAATTGTTTTCTTTGATTTTAGCATTTTCCATAGTAAGAGACTTAAGTGTAACACACAAATGATATAATTCTGTAGACATGTCATTTATAGCATCATTACACTCAGCTTTAGATAAATGTGCAAGGTTAGTTGTGATTACCTGATTACTTGAAGAACTTGTCTCTGTTTCATCAGACTTGACCATTAGGGCTAGATTGACATAGCTGACATCCTCAACCTCATCCAGACCATCTACTGCCCAGTCGTTTTCCTGTGTAATGAAAGCCCTTCCCTTTTGTTTGAGCAACTCAAAGTATTTCTGTTTATAATCCACAAGCTCAAACTTCTTCGTTGGAATCTGACTTTCTACACTCACTGGCAAAGTGCCCTGCCAAGCCACATTTGAAACATTTGAATTTAGATTTATCCACCATGTTTCTATTTGGCTTGGCTGCTACAAAGTTCTTCTTGAACTTGAGCTTGGCAAATCTTCTGGAAAGAAATGCTAGATGTTCATCAATATCTTCCATGTCATCTTGGCTCAAAGAATCTTCATTTTCTGCTACCAGCCCCTTTCCGTTGTTTTCACAGACCTTTGAAGTTGATTCAATAGTTTCCATCTTCATCTCCTTCTCTTTTTCTAACTCAGCAACTAGTGCAATGGATCCTCCTTTCTTCTTTCCTCTCTTCATCCTCTCATCTTGCTCTATTTCAAGCTCATGAGTTTTCGGGATGCCATACAGTCTATCCAAAGTAAACTCCTTGTGAGCTTGAGAGTTTCTTAATGAGACTGTCATAGGTTTCCATTCCTTTGGACGAGATCTAAGGAATTTAAGATTGGAGTCTTTTGTCTGATAGACCCTTCCATGCAACTTCAGAGCATTTAGTAGTTTTTGAAATCTACTAAAAATGTCAGTGAGAGACTCACTATCTTCACTATGAAAGTGCTCATATTGCTAAATTAGCAGCTGCATCTTATTTTCCCTGACTTGTTCAGTGCCATCACAGATAATCTGTATTGTATCCTAAACATCCTTGGCAGTTTTGCAATTGATGATGTTGTCAAACATATCACCATCAACTCCATTGAACAGGATATTTATGGCCTTCTTATCTTTCCTGACTTGTTCAATATCAGGATCAGACCATTCATGCCTTGGCTTGGGGACAGATGGCTCATTTCCAGTTGCAGCTCTCATTGGCATATGAGGACCTCTTTCTATGCAATCTACATAGGCTTCATCTTGAGAAAGTAAATGAAGATGCATCTTTACCTTCCAATGATGGTAATTATCTTTTTCTAGAAAAGGAATCTTGACTCCAACATCCTTCTTGTTCATCTTGTTGTTTTGTTGTGATCTTTAAACTCTTTGTTTATCAAGAGCTTGCTCTGATACCAATTGTTAGTCCCTTAACAATGCAACAAGAATTACAGAAGGGGGGTTGAATGGAATTCTTGAAACTTTTTCTTGGCTTAAAAATTGTTCTACCTTAACAATATATATCTGTGTGAATTGATTTGCAAAGTGCGGAATAATAACTTGAAATGAATCAAAACACAAGTATTTAAAAACACAAGTCTTTAAAAAACTTTCTAGTGGATTAGAATGCATCCACCAGAGATATATATATTATATATCAAGAGAACCCTGTGTAGCAATAAAAGCTCACAGCTGCTTACAAATGAACAACTAAGATTACAGAGAAATGCTAAGGGTGTAGCTTACAAATGTTTCTCTGAAAAATGTTCTTAGCTTTGTTGTTGTTCTATTAGCTACTTCTTGGTTTATATAACACCAAGATTACAAAGTAATAAGACAAGATAATAAAAAAAACTATAAAGTCTAATATTATGCTACTTCATTACTCTTTTCTAGCATCTTTGAATATCTTCATAATAGCATGGAAATGGTAATGCTTCTTTGTTCTCTAAAACCCAGTTGAATAGGCTTCCACATTCCATCTGCATACACTTGACGCATGTTACTATGTTGTCACTGTCAACAGATGTTTGAATTCTTTATCCGTCGGGTTCATGATCATCTGTCGGGTTGTCTTGTTGATCATCCGTCGAGTGGCATTATTGTTTATCCGTCGGGTAGCTTTCTGGCACTTGACTTCATTTCATTTATGCAGAATTACAAGACATCATCTATGTACAATTAATCAACCTATTCTGCATATCTAGTTAAAGTCAACATGACTTGAGTACTACTTACAGAATCTAAACAATGTGTATGCAGAAATGTGCTACAGACTTATTGTTACACAAGCTACTCACTCGATGGAAAATAAATCATCATCCGTCGGGACTATATTGAGTCATCCGTCGGGACTATATTGAGTCATCCGTCGGGACTATAATCCTTATCCGTCGAGTGCTATATTTTTCACTAAGTAAAATCTACTAAGGTGTTTTGTTAATAAAATCATGAAGTTCACAATATATCCACAACAATATCCAATTAGATTAAAGTCTGAATCTCTAGGATACCATAATCCTAGATTTATAGTAGCTTGATACTTGAAGATTCTCTTTACAGCTAATAGATGAGGTTTTCTAGGGTCAACTTGGAACCTTGCACAGAGACAGGTAGCATACATGATATCAAGTCTACTAGCAGTCAGATATAGGAGTGAGACAATCATACCTCTATAATTAGTAATATCTACTGAAGAACCAGTATTTAAATCTAACTTGGTTGCAGTGGCCATAGGAGTTGATGCAGTTGAGCAGTCCTTCATTCTAAATCTTTTAAGTAAGTTCTTGGTGTATTTGGATTGATTTATGAAGATTCCTTCATTAGTCTGTTTGACTTGTAACCCCAGAAAGTAACTTAATTCTCCAATCATACTCATTTGATACCTGGACTGCATTAGCTTTGCAAATCTCTCACAGAGTTTATCATTAGTAGATCCAAAAATGATATCATCAACATATATCTTTACTAATAACAAGTCCTTACCATGGTATTCATAAAAGAGAGTTTTATCAATTGTACCTCTTGTGAAACCACTCTCTAGCAGAAATAGAGAAAGTGTTTCATACCAGGCCCTTGGAGCTTGCTTCAATCCATAGAGTGCTTTATCTAGTAAGTAGACATGATCTTGATACTTTGGATCAATGAACCCTAGAGGCTGTTCAACAAAACTTTCTCTTCGAGTTCTCCATTTAAGAATGCACTATTCACATCCATTTGGAACACCTTGAACTTCTTGTGAGCAGCATAGGCAAGAAAGATCCTTATTTCTTCTAGCCTTGCAACTGGAGCAAATATCTCATCATAATAAATGCCTTCTTGTTGTGAGTAACCTTTGCAACCGGTCTTTCTTTATTCCTTGTAACAATGCCCTCACTGCCAGTTTTGTTTCTGAACACCCACTTTGTGCCAACTACAGATGTAACACCCCCAGATCCGGGGTCGGGGATCCGGGTCGTCACGGTCTTTCTTTCCATAAATATCACTTAACTTAGTTAAAAATAAATAACCTCATGTTGTGACCCCACAATAACACACACCACAACACGGTATAGTCTCATAGATGAAATTGAAATAAGCAAAGTCGTTGAAATCCATAAGTTAAAAGTTATTACAACCCAAAATGATTACTTAATAAGTTTACCGTTTGTTGCCATTATCCAACACAAGTTATAATTATACATAATTGATTCCCAAAAGTAAAATACCTGGTCTACAGATAGATCTACCTCTGCCGCTATGGCAGCTATGATATCAACGGGAAGACGCGGGACGCTTCCCACGCTCTTACGCTGGGTCTGCTTGAGTCTGGACATCCTTCCTAATTGTTGTTGTGTGATGAGGAAATGAAGCAAGAGTGAGCATTACAGCTCGCAAGATAATATATATAGATTAATCAATAATGTAAGTATCTAAATTGATAATTTACTAAAAATCTTTATCAAGTGTAAGATAATTACTTACTGGATATAAGCTTAAAAGAAGATGAAGTTATAAAATACTTCAATATACTTATATCATTTTGGAAAACTACTTGAACTACCAATGTTCAAAGTATAATAAGTTTTCAAAAGTTCATCACATATATGAGACTACAAGATAAGACTTGAACAGATTCAATTTTTGAAATATCATTTGAAAGAAATGAAGTTACGAGATACTTCATTAAGTCCCGATATATATATACACCTATATATGTCTCATACATTCTTTGTAAACCTCTGTTATGAAAACTATAAACAGAGTTATAATACCCAATGAATTTAGAAAGAAGAAAACTTTTGCATAAACCCGATATCTTGCTGATCAGGCAAAGATACCAATCAAGTAACCTTTTCTACTTGTAGATGGATGAATCCCCCATCGGTCATCACCCTGGCCGCATTAGGACCTTGTGCTGGACCGCCACACGGCCTCTTACGCGTTGATGGACTGCCACCCAGCCACTTACACTTTGATAGACCGTACCCCGGCCTGTCGCTTATGCCGACTCATTTAGATGGACTTACTTCCCGAATATTGAGAAAGTAATCAAAAGCTCTTTATTAAATCAGGAACTTCGTTGCGAATATAAAATGCACCACAGAGCCGGACCCCTAAGGTTTTGAGCGAGTATTTAAATCCCCTTCGAAAGGAAGATCTTAAATTTAAAAATGAGTTTTGGGATCCGCTCTAACTTTTAAAATCATTTTGAAGACTCGAAAACATTTTAAAGAATGTTTAGAGTAATGATGATTTAATAAAGTCCCAATATGTTAGAAAATATCTGAATATTATTATTTAAATAATATTCTTATAAAGGATAATCTTTATAAAAATAAATGAAGTAGAAGTTTTAAAACTCATACTTGAAACGAATAATAAATAACAAAAAATGTACTTATACAAAATTAAAATTTTTATTTGAATAATCGAAAATAAGTTTGATTATTATTCAACACTATCGAATATACTTTATTCGATTAATAGTTATAGAAACTATATAATATATACTTGGGAACCTCGCCTCCCGGTTTTAGGAAAATGTTCAACTTTGGGTCCCCAATACTAAGGGTATACGCAAATAATGCCTATCTCTAGCATAGGTATTATGCAGTTTATAAACAATTACAGGCAAGCATATATATATATATCATATCAACATGCTTTCATATATTGCAAAACTTTCTAATAGCAACCATGCACTTATCTCAAGATAATGCATAAATGAAATTAGATCATAACAACAGTATATTGGTAGAAAACTTGCATGAGCGACTGGGGGTGGTAAAAGGCCTGGGGCGAGTCTGGTAACTTATAAACAACATATAAGTTGGAATTAAACCACGGTCGCTGTAATAACTCCAAACTTTTTGAACTTTTTGTAACCCTTATGAATAGTGTTTCTGCTGATTATGCTGAATAAGAAAACTTTTCATACCACACTATGTAGGGGTTCTTCTATTGTTATTCCGAGATCTTATTAGTACTCTATATGGGATATAAGTGTATGTAAAGATCGTCAGAATCCAAATTCGAACACTTTAATTTTTCCCAAAAATCCACCAGATACCGAAAGAATTGAGTATAAGGTAACAGGATAAAAAGGATTTAAATTCAAGGATTATAAGAGAGGATCATAAAAGGAATATAATGTATTGAGAAAGGTTAAGGAAACCCAAGTAATAAGATCCCGGGTATGATCCCTCAAACGATAAACAAGAACGAAAGTTAAGCGAACCGTATAACAGATCAGCGGTCATTAGCCAAGTAATTATGAGCTAATCAAAGAGGTTAGTGATGATGATGTCACCACACCAACAAGAAGAGGACAAGTGTGGGAAGATGACATAGGAAAATGACATAAGCATGACCAAAGGGAAGGAAGTGCTGGTTGATTATAAACCACACAAAATTTACCATGGTTAAAAGGTAATTAATCAAAACAAAAGGCAAAATAACCAACAAAACAATTCGTAACACCAAAAACACACTTTGACTTCACCTTTTTCAAGAAGAGCTCTCGGCTTCTTCACTTTTTCAAAGGCAAGAAAATCAAAATCCAAGATCCAAGCATTGTTAAATTGTGAGGTAATTATCTAAGGTTCCTTGTACATAGATATAGATATCCTATAAGTTTAAGCTTCAAATTCCTTCACAATCTCTTCCTATAATTCATGGAAGAAGAGAGTGATAGTGTTTTTCAAGAACTTGAAATTTTAATCTTGTGTTTTTGTTTAGATAAAGCTTTAGTAAGGATTTTCCAAGGTTGTTTCAAGCTCATTAGTTACTTCTATTCACCAAGGAAGGTATAATCTCATACCCTAGCCCTAATTTTGAATATTTAGAGTTTTTATGCTTGGTTTAGTTCTTGGGAAGTATGATTCATGTATATTTAGAGTTGGGTTGGATTTATAATGAGTTTGGAGTTGTAAATCTTGATTATTGGTTAATGAACTTAAGTATAGCTTTAGTTCATGTTTAGGGGTAGTATAAATTGAAAAATCTTGAGATGTTGGGACTGTTGTAATGAAGTATGGATGGAGTTTGTTTTATTGGGGGTTATGGGTTGATTTGTGATTGATTGTGGATTGATTTGGAGTTGTACAAATTTGGTAATCGCGTAAACATAGCCGTCGTAATGCCCGATTTACCTTAGACTGTTTTTGTTCTTAACATCAGGACCCGTGAACTCACTGTTAGGTTTTGACCATTGCCATGTTTAGATAGTTCATGTTACGAGCTTCGTTTTGATATGTGGTTCGCTTGAATCCGATGTACGGTTTAGGAGAAACGACCATTTTAAGTAACGGCGTTTCGCGAACGAACCATTACCCCTCGCCTTACTTTGAAACCTTGGTTAAGGTCCTTAAATGACTAAGTGGAGTATGAAACAATTATGTAAAGTGAATTAGGAAGTTGGTAGGGTACTCGCGAAAGAATCGCCTTAAAATTCTTAATGGTTAATTTATTAAAAATGGTGGAGCCGAGGGTACTCAAATGACTTACGTGATTCGTTAAGCGTAGAAGTGACCATAAGCGAACATTTAGGTTCAATTGGTTAAAGTCTAGTTTCTTAAGAGACCGGGGTTTATTTCCGACTTATGTTGTTGTTCATAGGTTATCGGACCCACTCTAAGCTTAAGTCTATCCGGGAGCACTCAGGCAAGTTTTCTACCCGTTATATAGTTGTTGTTATGTAAATATATGTATATGCATTATCTTGTGATAAGTGCATGATTGTTATTAGCAAATCTTGCGATATATTGGAGCATGTGATATGGTATATATGCATGTCTATTTCGTAATCTTGATAACTAATTGTTGATTCAATTGCTTATAAGTTGCATAATACCTATGCTAGAGATAAGCAGTAGTTGCGTATACCCTTAGTATAAGGGACCCAAAGGTGAAAATTTTCTAAACCGAGAGTCGATGTTCCCGATATTTAATATATATATATATATATATTTATATATATAGTTATAGTTTTCAAAACAATTAATCGAATAAGGTTTATTCGATAACTTTATTTTATTTAATGAATATTATTTTTGAATATTCATTCGAGGACTTATGACTCCGTTTATTTTATTTAATGAATATTATTTTGAATATTCATTCGAGGACTTATGACTCCGCTTATTTTGTTAAATAATATTCTTTATTTTATTAAAGAATAATGTTTCGATAATCAAATTTATTTTCGATTATTCAAATAAAGATATTACTTTCGTATAAGTATATCTTTGGTTATTTAATATTCATTTCAAGTATGAGTTTTAAAGCTTCTACTTCAAATTATTTATATAAAGATTATCCTTATGGGAATATTATTTAAATAATAATATTCAGATATTTTCTAATATATTGGGACTGATTTATTTTATTAAATCAGCATTACTCCAAACATTCTTAAAAGTGTTTTCGAGTCTTCAAAATGATTTTAAAAGTTAGAGCGGATCCCAAAACTCATTTTTATATTTAAGATCTTCCTTTCAAAGGGGATTTAAATACTCGCTCAAAACCTGAGGGATCCGGCTCTGTGGTGTATTTATATTCGCAACAAGGTTGCTGTTTTGATAAATGAATTGATTACTTACCCAACGTTCGGGAAGTAAGTCCATCTATTGAGTCGGCATAAGCAACATGGGCTCAGTGGACGTCCATGAAAGTGTAAGTGGCTCAGTGGGAGTCCATCAAATGCGTAAGTGGCTGAGTGGCAGTCTAGCATAAGGTCCTATTGCGGCCAGGGGGATGACCAGTGGGGAATTCGTCCATCTACTAGTAGAAAAGGTTACTTATTGGTATCTTTTCCTGATCAGCAAGATATCAGGTTTATGCCAAGGTTTTCTCCTTTCCAAATTCATTGGATATTGCAACTCTGTTTATAATTTTCATAACAGAGGTTTTCAAGGAGTGTATGAAATGTATATATATAGGTGTATATATATATCGGGACTTAAAGAAGTATCTCGTAATCTCATCAGTGTGATGAACTTTTGAAACTGATTATAACTTGAACGGTGGTAGTTCAAGTAGTATTTGGAAAAGATATAAGTATATTGGAGTATCTTGTAACTTCATCTTTTAAACTTATATCTAGTAAATGATTATCTTATGCATGTCAAAGATTTTCAGAAAAACGTTGAGACAAGGTTAGATATATGAGATCACCTTGCAACGATATTTTTATACCGTTATAAACTCGAACTCTGTGTATATTATACATGTTAGAGGATTTCAAAGATTGTGAAAAGTATATATGTATATATATACTGAATATTTTGTGACTTGGTCGCGTTAAGATAACAAACTTGGTTCATTTCTTTTTTACCATGACTTTCATGAGTACTATGAGAATGCTCATATATTGGTAATTATTATACATATTATTTCGGTGGGCTTGTTGCTCACCCTTGCTTTATTCTTTCATCACACAACAACAGATAGACAAGATGAACAGGATCAAGCTCCCAATTTGTGAGCTGTTAGGAAACGTTCTGCAGTTTCCTGTAGGCGTTGATGCCGTTGTAGCTGAGGTAGGAGCTACCAGTAGGCTAGACTTTCAACTTTTGTTGTGCCAGACTTATGTATATTTATGAATTGTAATAATGGCAAAGAATATGTAAATTATTCAGAAACCCTTTTTATGGTGAAATGGTTTATAATTGTGGAATAAAATGACTTGTGTTATTTTTGGTATTCATCTCTGAGACTATAACTTGTGGTGTGTGTGTGTATATTGTGGGGTCACAGTACGCAGTAGTTGGTTGACTGTTAAGATTAAGTATTGATAAGGGAAATGGAACTCGTGACAACCTGAATCCCCGACCCCGGATTTGGGGGTGTTACAGAAATGGTATCAGAGCTAAGCGTTATAAACCTCAGAGATGATATGGCGTTAAGATAATAAGTTCACTAAGATAATCAGAACTCTTGCCAAGTTCATAGTCGGACTACCTAACGTAGTACTAACAGTTAAAACCCTTATGAGAACCCTTATAAATATCGTGATAAAAGCGTAGTTCGTTATCGTATATGGTAGCGGGACTCCGAACCCTGAGGTTGAGGAGCAACAGCGCGATGATGTTTTATTACTAATTGGAGATCGGATTGTGGATCCGATAGAGCGTCCTAACGCAGGACCGGATGATGTTCATATTGAGAATGTAGCGGTTGAAGATGTTGTCCTAGAAGGGATTGTTGCTGAGGAGGATCCCGTGGAGGATCCTGACAAGAATGAATAAAGGACCACTAAGGAATTGATGACTATGGTTAGGGCGACTACCAGAGGAAGGATTGGCCGGTTACTACCGGAGGTTCGTTCAAGTTCGTAAAGATAGTAGCCCCTTTAACGCGCTTACTCATAAGACTGAGAAGTTCAAATGGACAGAGAAATACGAGAACAACTTTCAAGAACTGAAGCAAAGATTGGTGACGACCCCTATGATGGCGTTGCCGGATGGAAAAGGAGATTTTGTGATGTGTAGTGATGCTTCACATAAGGAATTAGGGTGCTTCTTATACAGCACAACAAGGTAATCGCGTACGCGTCAAGACAATTAAGGGAATATAAAATTCGATATCCCCACCCATGAGCTTGAGCTCGTGGCAATAGTTTTTCCCTAAAGATTGGATGCACTACTTGTATGGAGAGAAGTGCAAGATTTACACAAACCATAGGAGCTCTAGTACATTTTTACGTAGAAAGAGCTCAACATACGCCAGAGGAGGCGGTTAGAGCTAATCAAGAATTATGATTGGGAGATTCTTTATCATTCGGGGAAAGCCAATGTGGTGGTTGATGCCCTTAGTAAAAAGGAGAGACAAGATGATAATGTCTTTGGGAGAGTTTATAAGAGATTTTAAGAAAATGGAAATAGAAGTGAAGGTAACCGGAGCCGGTACCGAAAAGCTGTTTGAGATTGCAATACAGCCCGAATTATTGGAAAAGAACATATTGTGCCAGAAAAAGTGATGAATGAAGGCATAGAGCCAACAAATAGATAAGAGATTAATACCGAGAAAGATGATAAGGGAATAATGAGGTATTACTACAGAATTTGGGTTCTAAATGTTCAAGAGCTTAAAGATGAGATCTTAGATGAAAGCTAGTTTGAGGAATAAGATTTAGAGCAAACCCTGAACGTGATAGTCAGGGAGGTCGCCATCAAGATAAAAGGAACCCATAACATAATGAAGTGGAAAATGAGGATTTAAAACATGTAGGATGACCCCGATTATGGGGAGGAGGAGGGAATGTTCAGACTAAGGAAACAGAAGTTGAGTAAGGAAAGGAGACCCGAGACGGTACTCCTATACAACAATTTATGGACCTTTCTAGACAGAACTTAGACTATTATCCCCAACCACCACCTTGAGGAAACAATGCGGTGAGAAATTCTTTCAGGACCTTTAAGTCGCTAAGCTCTCAGAGTTCCAAGGAACAAGCTGACCTAGTCGAGGCAAGAGCCTGGCTAAAGGAAATATAGGAATTATTTGAGATTCTAAATGATTGATGAATCACAAAAGACTATTTTTGTCACTTACCCTCCTAAGAGAGAGGCCACCCGCTGGTGAAAGGCCAAGGAAGGCA
Source organism: Apium graveolens (assembly GCF_009905375.1). Lineage (NCBI taxonomy): Eukaryota > Viridiplantae > Streptophyta > Magnoliopsida > Apiales > Apiaceae > Apium > Apium graveolens. Next base: position 50,981,030 of record NC_133647.1, on the reverse strand, counting down.
CGGAGCAAGAGATTATAATAAACTGATTTAAGTTCAGTCAATTGTTTTTAGGAAAGTACTTCCCAAGGTTATGGAGATAGTGTAAAAGCTTTAGAGCCAGAACAAAGGCAGACGAGTATGATGAATTATGAATCTAAGTTATAAAGGTTATCAAGATTCGTTCTAAGGACACGAATCCAGAATGACGGGATGTTTGAAATCAATGTTTATGTTGTGTTGGTTCATGAAATAATGATAAGAGAAAGGAAAATAAAAAGAAATTGAAGTGGAAAGGAATATAAAGGCAATAGAGTTTGAGGAATGATAAGGGAGTTGGGTATGAGGAAACCCTAAAGACTCGTAGCAATAGAAAAAGAAAAGTATGTAATCGTCAGGATGAGGGTGATTCACCATGAGTTAAAATTGATGGTTGAAGGCATAGAGATACATATATTTTATCCCCTGTAAGTTGGGAGGATTCGAGGAAACCTTGAGATAGTTCGAAGGATAAATAATGAGACGCGGATAGACTGAGGAGACAAGGAAGTAAGAAATTAGGAAAATTGGATGAAGGAAGTGACCTTCAAGAATGTGAAGTGTAAGACCGGTGGCTTGATACCCAGAAAGGGAGACGCCAGGTATGAAAGATATCCCAACATTGAGATGACTGTTGAGATAAACAACAAAAGTAAATAAGGAATTATTAAGAAGAAGTTCACGTTGAACACGACCAATATCTTCCAGAACATCCCTATTGTCATTACCAAATTAGGCAAGCAAAGCGAAAAAAAACCGTTGTTATCTTTTGGAGGCCATATGGATTGACCTCAGTTTGAATAAGGATGCTATTGTGAAATTAAGTATAGACTATCAAAGTGAGAATGATTGAATAAGGTAATCTATCAAGTATATATGACTTGATTTATCCATGGAAGAGTGTAAGTATCTTGTAAAGGTGGAATTAAGGATAAAACCCCGATAACTTGAAATGAATCCTAGGGGAATGCATAAAGGTTGGCATTTCACCCTTAATAGGGACAGCATGAGTTTTGACAGTATGAATTTGAAGGGATTAAGGTAACAACAACCTTTAAGGATCAGTGGAGAAATTTTTCAGATGTATATAGACAATGATTCTGGTATTAGTAAATGGTATTTTGATATGCCCTGTATCTAGAGAATACAGGAGGAACGATTCAAGGATAACCTTAGAGGTTTTACAAGGAAAAAGGTAATATTCAAAGTTCTCAAGAATAGAAATTTTGATAAAGGAAATGTGACGTAATTATAATAATGCCAGGTGGGCACGTGTTGAACCATAAGAAAGTATAGATCGACCCAATGAAGGTCGAGATTGGTGAAAACAAGAAGGACCCAAGGTAAGAGACGTCCTAAGTAAGATCGAGAGTCAGTCGTGGCAATGTTCACATCTAAAGACTAAGGCAATGACTTATGGAAAAATGGTGATTTTTTTTTCTTTTCTCACCAGGACTAAGAAAAGCATTTTCACATAAGCAGTGATTGAAATGAGGTAGAAAATTTAGTTGGAGGTGGTTAAAATGACATTGATTGTAAGGAAATTTTACTATCAGGAAAGGGCAAAGAGATGGCCGACACTTTAAATGTAAGAGGAAAATTATAGGCGCTCATGCCAGAGGAATACAGTGATGATGGTTAAAGATGTTAAGGTTGTATTATGGTTTGGAAGATTGACATTCCTTCTGATGACTGTGCAATACCCAACCGTAATAGTAGTTGGTAAAGGTTTAATTCGTGTAATCACCATAAGCGGGCTATCTATCTTAGAAGGTCCTATCTTGAGGAGAATAATCCAGGACCATGTTTCAAAAAGGACTAAACGAACCTTTGAGTAAGTCTTCTATTGAAGGCATGTGATTAAGAATGGTATTAAACTGCTATCGTTGCTTTGATTGAAACTCTTCTACAATTTTATCTGCTTCAAGTCATGAATGTACGTTAGGATCTGGAGTGTTCTTCATGAATAATGAATGGTAATTATGTTAACTCCTTAGAAATATTCGATAAGGTAGGTATGGACTTTGTAAGGTTAGATATGAAGATTTCATGGAAAACGAATGACTATAGTAGGTCTGTTGTGGACTATAGTAATGCATCAACGATTCTTTGAATAATGAGCCGATTACAACAGTGAGAGTTGTATTGTAATGGATGTTGAGATTGAGTACCCCTAATCGGGTTGTGGTGATGTATAAGTTGTTATTGATAGACTATTTAAGTCGATTATCTACCAATTGAATATTTATTCCTTCTTATCAATAGAGGGTCGTATTACTATACGAGGAAGGTTGCGATGCAAGCATAGAATTCTAATAACGATGATGTCTAGAATGAAATCCCATATTCGATTTTCGATGTCGAGGAAGTTTCCAAGGTGATTGTTTATAAGCTCGTGTAAGAGCATGGGTCCATAGAATGATGGACGGAATAGCATAAATATTTAGGCATGTGAAATGCGATGTTATAATACTTGATGTTGATATATATACATATATGTTTTGTTCTCCTATGACAAACCTCTATAGTTCAGAGGTAGATTCCAAGCCAGATATTTTGTGGCAGTATATTTTTACATATATACAATTCTCTTCAATTCATTCTTTTCTCTCCTTTTCATTTTGTATAAGCTGAAAAGAACAACCCTTCCAGAAGGGGAGTTATTGCCGAATGACTATCTATCTGTGTGATAGAAGCCTAGTAGGATACCATCTATTGTTTAATTGCTTGTCAAGTACTAAAGGCTGGCCACCTTCTGTACTAACTATGTAATAGAACAAGTGTTCATGATTATAGTGATCTCTCAACAAATTCCTTTACTTCTATATGATTGATCAAACTTTGGAAAATAGAAACAGCTGAAAAGCGAGTAGTAAAGTTATGGTGGTATTCGGAATGGAAACACGTTCGTGATACTAAGGTTGACGTGGTTATTAAAAGGTTATAGAACGCTTACGAGCAAAAGTGTAACCAGTATAGTATTATGTACGGAAGATAGTAACGACTACAAACTAGAAAAGAATGGGTAATGAGAAGCAAAAGCTATAATGCTAGAAGCTATGATGAGAGTCTGTGCAATAGACTTGAAAGAATTTGGAATGGTCACTTAGAACGGATTGAGTTTTCTTACGATAATAGATCGTTTGTCAGTATTGGGATATCGCCTTATGAGATCCTTGAGGGAAGACAATATCGATCTCCCTTATGTTAGGATGAAGATTGTAGAGTGCAAGATACTCGGACCTGCAGTAGTCCAATGGACCAAGGACATAGTGGATCTAGTCAGAAGACGGATGACAGCAACCCCAGGATGGATAAAAGAGGTATGCTGATTCGACTCGAAAGGACAAGGAGTATGAAGTAGGGGACTTAATACTGCTAAAAGTATCCCCTTGGAAGGGATTAATGAGGTTCGGAAAGAAAGGGAAACTAAGCCCAAGATATATTGGACCTTTTGAGATACTAAGACGGATTGGGAAGTTGGCTTACGAGCTAGCCTTACCCCCGAACCTACAACAAGTTCATAATGTGTTCCATGTGTCAATGCTAAGGAAGTATCATCGGGATGCCAGACACATAGTGGAGTACGAGCACGTGGATATGCAACCAGATCTGACTTACGTGGAGAAACCAGTAAAGATTATGGATAAGAAGCAGCAGGTGCTTCGGAACAAAGTGATCAAGCTAGTCAGGGAGCTATGGCAGAATCATATTGTGGAAGAATCAACTTGGGAACTAGAGAGCGCAATGCTAGAAAAGTACCCCCATTTGTTTTCTATATGATTCCGGGACGGAATCCTTTTAAGGAGGGGAGACTGTAATAACCCCAAAATTTTTGAACTTTTTGTAACCCTTATGAATAGTGTTTCTGCTGATTATGCTGAATAAGGAAACTTTTCATACCACACTATGTAGGGGTTCTTCTATTGTTATTCCGAGATCTTATTAGTACTCTATATGGGATATAAGTGTATGTAAAGATCGTCATAATCCAAATTCGAACACTTTGATTTTTCCCGAAAATCCACCAGATACCGAAAGAATTGAGTATAAGGTAACAGGATAAAAAGGATTTAAATTCAAGGATTATAAGAGAGTATCATAAAAGGAATATAATGTATTGAGAAAGGTTAAGGAAACCCAAGTAATAAGATCCCGGGTATGATCCCTCAAACGATAAACAAGAACGAAAGTTAAGCGAACCGTATAACAGATCAGCGGTCATTAGCCAAGTAATTAGGAGCTAATCAAAGAGGTTAGTGATGATGATGTCACCACACCAACAAGAAGAGGACAAGTGTGAGAAGATGACATAGGAAAATGATATAAGCATGACCAAAGGGAAGGAAGTGTTGGTTGATTATAAACCACACAAAATTTACCATGGTTAAAAGGTAATTAATCAAAACAAAAGGCAAAACAACCAACAAAACAATTCATAACACCAAAAACACACTTTGACTTCACCTTTTTCAAGAAGAGCTCTCGGCTTCTTCACTTTTTCAAAGGCAAGAAAATCAAAATCCAAGATCCAAGCATTGTTAAATTGTGAGGTAATTATCTAAGGTTCCTTGTACATAGATATAGATATCCTATAAGTTTAAGCTTCAAATTCCTTCACAATCTCTTCCTATAATTCATGGAAGAAGAGAGTGAATAGTGTTTTTCAAGAACTTGAAATTTTGATCTTGTGTTTTTGTTCAGATAAAGCTTTAGTAAGGATTTTCCAAGGTTGTTTCAACCTCATTAGTTACTTCTACTCACCAAGGAAGGTATAATCTCATACCCTAGCCCTAATTTTGAATATTTAGAGTTTTTATGTTTGGTTTAGTTCTTGGGAAGTATGATTCATGTATATTTAGAGTTGGGTTGGATTTACAATGAGTTTGGAGTTGTAAATCTTGATTATTGGTTAATGAACTTAAGTATAGCTTTAGTTCATGTTTAGGGGTAGTATAAATTGGAAAATGTTGAGATGTTGGGACTGTTGTAATGAAGTATGGATGGAGTTTGTTGTATTGGGGGTTATGGGTTGATTTGTGATTGATTGTGGATTGATTTGGAGTTGTACAAATTTGGTAATCGCGTAAACATAGCCGTCGTAATGCCCGATTTACCTTAGACTGCTTTTGTTCTTAACATCAGGACCCGTGAACTCACTGTTAGGTTTTGACCATTGCCATGTTTAGATATTTCATGTTACGAGCTTCGTTTTGATATGTGGTTCGCTTGAATCCGATGTACGGTTTAGGAGAAACGACCGTTTTAAGTAACGGCATTTTGAGAACGAACCATTACCCCTCGCCTTACTTTGAAACCTTGGTTAAGGTCCTTAAATGACTAATTGGAGTATGAAACAATTATGTAAAGTGGACTAGGCAGTTGGTAGGGTACTCGCAAAAGAATCGCCTTAAAATTCTAAATGGTTAATTTATTAAAAATGGTGGAGCCGAGGGTACTCGAATGACTTACGTGATTCGTTAAGCGTAGAAGTGACCATAAGCGAACATTTAGGTTCAATTGGTTAAAGTCTAGTTTCTTAAGTGACCGGGGTTTAATTCCGACTTATGTTGTTGTTCATAGGTTATCGGACCCACTCTAAGCTTAAGTCTATCCGGGAGCACTCAGGAAAGTTTTCTACCCGTTATACTGTTGTTGTGATGTAAATATATGTATATACATTATCTTGTGATAAGTGCATGATTGTTATTAGCAAATCTTGTGATATATTGGAGCATGTGATATGGTATATATGCATGTCTGTTTCGTAATCTTGATAACTAATTGTTGATTCAATTGCTTATAAGTTGCATAATACCTATGCTAAAGATAAGCAATAGTTGCGTATACCCTTAGTATGGGGGACCCAAAGGTGAAAATTTTCTAAACCGGGAGTCGATATTCCCGAGTTTAATATATATATATATATATATATATATATATATATATATATATATATATATATATATATATTTATATATATATATATAGTTTTCAAAACTATTAATCGAATAAGGTTTATTCGATAACTTTATTTTATTTAATGAATATTATTTTTGAATATTCATTCGAGGACTTATGACTCCGTTTATTTTATTTAATGAATATTATTTTGAATATTCATTCGAGGACTTATGACTCCACTTATTTTGTTAAATAATATTCATTATTTTATTAAAAAATAATGTTTCGATAATCAAACTTATTTTCGATTATTCAAATAAAGATAGTACTTTCGTATAAGTATATCTTTGGTTATTTAATATTCATTTCAAGTATGAGTTTTAAAGCTTCTACTTCAAATTATTTATATAGAGATTATCCTTATGGGAATATTATTTAAATATAATATTCAGATATTTTCTAATATATTGGGACTGATTTATTTTATTAAATAAGCATTACTCCAAACATTCTTAATAGTGTTTTCGAGTCTTCAAAATGATTTTAAAAGTTAGAGCGGATCCCAAAACTCATTTTTATATTTAAGATCTTCCTTTCAAAGGGAATTTAAATACTCGCTCAAAACCTGAGGGATTCGGCTCTGTGGTGTATTTATATTCGCAACAAGGTTGCTGTTTTGATAAATGAATTGATTACTTACCCAACGTTCGGGAAGTAAGTCCATCTATTGAGTCGGCATAAGCAACAGGATTCGGCTCAGTGGGCGTCCATGAAAGTGTAAGTGGCTCAGTGGGAGTCCATCAAATGCGTAAGTGGCTGAGTGGCAATCCAGATAAGGTCCTATTACGGCCAGGGTGATGACCAGTGGGGAATTCGTCCATCTACTAGTAGAAAAGGTTACTTATTGGTATCTTTGCCTGATCAGCAAGATATCAGGTTTAAGCCAAGGTTTTCTCCTTTCCAAATTCATTGGATATTGCAACTCTGTTTATAATTTTCATAACAGAGGTTTTCAAGGAGTGTAAGAAATGTATATATATAGGTGTATATATATATCGGGACTTAATGAAGTATCTCGTAACTTCATTTCTTTCAGATGATATTTCAAAGATTGAATCTATTCAAGTCTTATCTTGTAGTCTTATCAGTGTGATGAACTTTTGAAACTGATTATAACTTGAACGGTGGTAGTTCAAGTAGTATTTGGAAAAGATATAAGTATATTATAGTATCTTGTAACTTCATCTTTTAAACTTATATCTAGTAAATGATTATCTTATGCATGTCAAAGATTTTCAGAAAAACGTTGAGACAAGGTTAGATATATGAGATCACCTTGCAACGATATTTTTATACAGTTATAAACTGGAACTCTGTGTATATTATACATGTCAGAGGTTTTCAAAGATTGTGAAAAGTATATATGTATATATATACTGAATATTTTGTGACTTGGTCGCGTTAAGATAACAAACTTGGTTCATTTCTTTTTGACCAAGACTCTCATGAGTACTATGAGAATGCTCATATATTGTTAATTATTATACATATTATTTCGGTGGGCTTGCTGCTCACCCTTGCTTTCTTCTTTCATCACACAACAACAGATAGACAAGATGAACAGGATCAAGCTCCCAATTCGTGAGCGGTTAGGAAACGTTCCGCAGTTTCCTGTAAGCGTTGATGTCGTTGTAGCTAAGGTAGGAGCTACCAGTAGGCTAGGCTTTCAACTTTTGTTGTGCCAGACTTATGGTGAAATGGTTTATAATTGTGGAATAAAATGACTTGTGTTATTTTTTGTATTCATCTCTGAGACTATAACTTGTGGTGTGTGTGTATATTGTGGGGTCACAGTATGCAGTAGTTGGTTGACTGTTAAGATTAAGTATTGATAAGGGAAATGGAACTCGTGACAACCCGAATCCCCGACACTGGATTTGGGGGTGTTACAGTCGCTTAAGAACTAGACTTTAACCAATTAGACCCTAACGTTCGCTTTTGCGCTTTACAATTCACATAAGTCGCTCGAGTACCCTCGGCTCCACCATTTTTATAAAATTAACCGTTTAACTTTTTAAGGCAACCCTTTTGCGAATACTCTACGAACTGACCAATTAATCTTACATAATTGTTTTGTACTCCAATTAGTAATTTAAGGACCTTAAGCAAGGTTTCAAAGTAAAGCGAGGGGTAATGATTCGCTCCCAAAACGCCGTTACTTAAAACGGTCGTTTCTCCTAAACCGTACATCGGATCTAAGCGAACCACATACCAAAACGAAGCTTATGACACGATCTAGCTAAACATGGAAAGGTTACATATTGGTCAGTGAGCCTTCTGTCCCGAACACTAAGTACAAATAGTTGAATGAAAATGGGCATTACAACGGTCATATTTACGCGATTACCAAATTTTATACCACTCCAATTAACCCCCAACCAACCCATAATCATCAATACAACAAGACCTCATCTAAACCATACCACACCAGTCCATATTCTCAAAGTTTTCCAACTCATTCAACCACAAACATGATCTACTAACCATAACTTAAGATTCATTAACCATAAACCAAGATTCATCTCCAAAATCACTACAAATCCAACCAAACTTCTAACAAACAAGGATCATGCTTCTCATATACTACATCAAGCATAAAAACTCTTAAATACTCAAAAGTAAATCTAGGGTATGAGAATTACCTTCCTTAGTGAGTATAAGTAACTTAGAAGCTTGAAATAGCCGTTGAAAGTCCTTACAAAAGCTAGATTTAACCAGAAACATAAGATCAAACAATTATAATTCTTGAAAACACTATTCACTCTCTTCTTCAATGATTTATTGAAAAAGTCGTGAAGGAATTTGTGGCTTAGATTCCAAGGATAGCCATAACTAAGTACAAAGGACCTAGGATAATTACCTTACAAAATAACAAAGCTTGGATCTTTAGTTTTGAAATTTGTTCTTGCTTGGAAATGGGGGGGACGAGAGCTTCTTGTTCTTGAAACAAGAAGTCAACTTTGCTTTTTGTGTTATGAATTGTTTGGTTGCTTCTCTTTTGCTTTATTAATTATAATTAAACATGGTAAAAAAATAATTGGCTAATAATCAACCAATTCAAAATATCTACTAGGTCATGCTTAGGTCATCTTGATTTTGTCATCCTTTTAACACATGTCTCCTCCTTGTGGTGTGATGACATCACCATCCACTAACCTCTTTGATTAAATCTTAATTACTTGGCTAATGACCGCTTATCTGTTATACGGTCCGCTTAACTTTCATTTTCGTTCGTCGTTTGAGGGATCATATCTGGGACCTTATTACTTGGGTTCCCCTAAACCTTTCTCAATATTATATATTCCTTTAATGATCCTCTCTTATAATCCTTGAATTTAAATCCTTTAATCCATGTTACCTTATACTCAATTCTTTCGGTATCTGGTGGATTTTCGGGAAAAATCAAAGTGTTCGAATTTGAATTCTGACGATCTTTACATACACTCATATACTCTATGGAGTACTAATCAGATCTCAGAATATCAATAAAAGAACTCCTACATAGTGTGGCATGAAAAATTTCCTTAATCAGCATAATGAGCAAAATAACTATTCATAAGGATTACAAAAAGTCCAAAAATTTGGGGTTATTACAGTCTCCCTTCCTTAAAAGGATTCCATCCCGGAATCAGATAGAATACAATTGGGGGTTACTTTTCTAGCATTGCGCTCTCTAGTTCCCAAGTTGACTCCTCCGCATTATGATTCTGCCATAGTACTCTGACTAGCTTGATTGCTTTGTTCCAAAGCACCTGCTCTTTTTTATCCATGATCTTCACTGGTTGCTCCACGTAAATCAGGTCTGGTTGCATGTCCACGTGCTCGTATTCCACTATGTGCCTGGAATCCCGATGACCATTCCTTAGCATTGACACATGGAACACATTATGAACTTGTTGTAGGTTCTGGGTAGGGCTAGCTCGTAAGCTAACTTCCCAATCCGTCTTAGTATCTCAAATGGTCCAATGTATCTTAGGGTTAGTTTCCCTTTCTTTTCGAACCTCATCAATCCTTTCCAAGGGGATACCTTTAGCAGTACTAGGTCCCCTTCTTCATACTCCTTGTCCTTTCAGGCTAAGTCCGCATACCTCTTCTGTCGGTCTTGGGCTACTACAAGCCGTCCTCTGATTAGATCCACTATGTCTTTGGTCCTTTGGACCACTTCGGGTCCGAGCATCTTGCGCTCTGCCACTTCATCCCAGTATAAGGGAGATCGGCACCTTCTTCCGTACAGGGCCTCGTAAGGCGGCATTCCGATGCTGGCATGAAAGCTATGGTTATAAGAAAACTCGATCAACGGCAAGTGATCATCCCAACTTCCTTTAAAGTCTATTGCACAGACTCTCAATATATCCTCTAATGTCTGGATGGTCCTTTCACTTTGCCCGTCCGTCTTGGGATCGTAAGCGGTACTCATGTTCAATTTGGTTCCCGTACATTCCTGAAAGCTCCTCCAAAATCTGGAGTTGAATATGGGGTCTCGGTCTGAGACAATGGATGCTAGGACTCCATGTCGCGTCACTATTTCCTTAAGGTAAATGTCCACCAGTCTATCGACTGTGTATCTCTCATTGATTGGAATAAAGTGAGCTAACTTTGTTAGTCGATCTATAAGTACCCATATGGCATCGTGATTAGCTTTCGTCCTTGGTAAGCCTACAACAAAATCCATGGCTATTTGTTCCCATTTCCATCCGGGAATCTCCAGGGATCGTAAAAGTCCATTGGGTCTCTGGTGCTCCGCCTTTACTCTTTGGCAAGTCAAACATTTGTTTACCCATTCTGCTACGTCCCTCTTCATGTTGGGCCACCAGTAATATTCTTCAAATCCCTATACATCTTGGTGCTCCCCGGGTGAATGGAATACCTGGAACTATGGCTTTCATCCAAAATCTTGTCTTTAAGCTCTTGAACGTTCGGAACCCAAATCTGGTAGGAATACCTCATTATTCCCTTATCATCCCTCTCGGTATGGATCTCTTCTCCAGTCATTGACTCTTTACCTTCATTCATCACTTTTTTTGGCACAGTCTGATCTTTTCCAATAACTTTGGATACATTGCGATCTCAAACAGCTTTTCGGTTCCAGCTCCTGTTACCTTTACTTCTATTTCCATTTTCTCGAAATCTCTTATCAATTCCTCCGAAGACATTATCATTTTGAGTCTTTCCTTCCTACTAAGGGCGTCAGCCAGCATATTGGCTTTCTCTGGATGATAGATAATCTCACAATCATAGTCCTTGATTAGCTCTAACCATCTTCTCTAGTGCATGTTGAGCTCTTTCTGCGTGAATATGTACTTGAGGCTCTTATGGTCTGTGAAAATCTCGCACTTCTCTCTATACAAGTAGTGCCTCCAAATTTTTAAGGTAAAAACTATTGCCGTGAGCTCAAGATCGTGGGTAGGATATCTAATCTCGTATTCCTTCAGTTGTCTCGACGCATACGCGATCACATTGTCGTGCTGCATAAGCATGCACCCTAATCCCTTGTGCAACGCGTCATTATATATCAAAAATCTCCTTTTCCGTCCAGCAACGCCAACATAGGGGCCATCACCAATCTTTTCTTTAATTCTTGAAAACTGTTCTCGCATTTCTCTATCCATTCAAACTTCTATGTCTTATGAGTAAGTCGTGTTAGAGGGGCTGCGATCTTCGTAAAATACTGTACAAATCTACGATAGTAGCCGACCAATCCTATGAAACTCCTTACCTCTGTGGGTGTGGCTGGCCTTTCCCAATTTGAGACTGCCTCTATCTTGGAGTGGTCGACCAATACTCCTTCCTTATTGATCACATGCCCTAAAAACTGTACTTCATTCTGCCAGAATTCACACTTCGAGAATTTGGCATACAACTGTTCTTCTCTGAGTATTCCTAGAGCTATCCTCAAATACTCTGCATGTTCTGCCTTGGTCCTTGAGTAGATTAAAATATCATCGATAAAAACTATCACACACTTGTCCAAGTACTTCTTGAACACTCTATTCATTAAATCCATGAAAGCCAATGGGGCGTTGGTTAATCCAAAGGATATCACCAAGAACTCATAGTGCCCATACCTAGTACGGAACACAGTCTTTGGAATATCTTCGAGTTTAATCATTAGTTGATGATATCCCGTCCTCAGGTCAATCTTAGAAAAGTAGACATCATCCTTTAGTTGTTCGAACAGATCGTCTATTCTGGGTGACGGGTACATGTTCTTTATGGTTAGCTTGTTCAACTCTCGGTAGTCGATGCACAGCCTCATGCTCACATCCTTCTTCTTAACAAACAATATTGGTGCTCACCAAGGAGACACACTAGGTCTTATCATACCCTTATCCAAAAGATATTGGAATTGGGTAACTAATTCCTTCATTTCTAACGGGGTTAACCGGTAGGGTGCCTTTGAAAATGGTGTCGTCCCTGGGGCCAACTCAATAGCAAATTCAATCACTCTATCAGGTGGTAGCCCTGGGAGGTCTTGTGGGAATACATCTTCAAATTCGTTGACTACCGGAATGTCTTGCAAGTTGGGCACCTCCTTCTGCGTGTCCACCATATAGGCTAAGTAAGCCTCATTTCCTTTTCGTAGCATCTTATTGGCCTGGGCCATGGTCAAAAATTTATGCGTCTGTCTCTTTCCTCTAAATATGACTCTTTCCTTCCCTGGCATATTCAACTTAACTTTCTTCCCTTTATAGTCTATCTGAGCATCATTGTTAAATAGCCAGCTTATTCCCAAAATTACGTCAAATTCCCTAATTTAAAAGGAATCAGATCGACACTAAAAGTTTTTCCCCTATGCCTAACTCGCAGGCGGGGTGAACCTGGTTAACATGGATAACCTCGTGGTTGGCTATTTCTACTTGTAAGGGCTCTATCAGGGGTTCAGCTTTAAGCCTTAATTTATGTGCAAAGTCCCACGATATAAAAGATTTAGTTGCTCCTGAATCAAATAAAACATTTGCACTGACTGAATTTAAAGAAAGGGTACCTTCTATCACATCTGAGTCTTTTATAGCATCTTGAATTGTCATGTTGAAAGTCCTTGCAGTTGGTGGCTTATTGGAGGCATCCATGCTTGCTTCTGAAGCCACTGGTTTGTTCATTGGGTATTCCCTCTTCCAATTACCCGGGCGTCCACACTGATGACAAGTGGTGGTTGGGCGGGTAATGGGGGTGGGTGAAGTGCACTTGTCTGAATAGTGACCTTCTCGACCACATTTGAAGCAGATTACTGGCTTCCATTTACACTTCCCAGAATGCATCCTCCCACAAGTCTTACAAGCTGATAATGGGGGACGGGATTGGTTGGTATAGGACACTCCTGACTTCTGGTCGCTCTGGTTCATGTTCACACTTACGGGGCGCTTAAACCCAGCACCCCTTCCTGGTAGGGACACTGCTCCTCGATTAAACCTAGATGGGAATCTCCCTCCTGCAGAACCTCCGCCCATACTTATGATTTTCTTCTTTATTCCTTTCTTCTCTCTTTCCTTCTGCATCTGTTGTAATAACCCCAATTTTTGGAAATTTTTGAAACCCTTATGAATAGTGATTTTGCATACTATGCTGAATGAGAAAACTTTTCATGCCACACTATGTAGGGGTTCTGATATGGATATTCTGAGATTTTATTAGTACTTTATATGGGATATAAGTGTATGTAAAGATCGTCAGAATCCAAATCCGAACACTTTGATTTTTCCCGGAAATCCAATAGATACGGAAAGAATTGAGTATAAGTTAACAGGATAAAAGGATTTAAATTAAAGGATTATAATAGAGGATCATAAAAAGGAATATAATGTATTGAGAAAGGTTAAGGTAACCTAAGTAATAAGATCCCGGGTATGATCCCTCAAACGATAAACGAAAACGAAAGTTAAGCGAACCGTATAACAGATCAGCGGTCATTAGGCAAACAATTAGGAAGTTAATCAAAGGGATTAGAGAGGATGATGTCACCCAACCAATGAGAAGAGGACAAGGAGGGGAGGATGACATCATGAGGATGACACAAGCATGACATGGGAAGGAAGGAGATGTGGTGGCTTTTTAACCACACAAAATCAAGGGCAACTAGGTAATTTACTAAATCAAACACAAAAATTAAACCAACCAAGCCAAGCAAATCAATTTTCATCAAAATCAAAAAGAAACCAAGGCATTGTTCTTCATGCTCTCGGCTTTTACTATTGCAAAAGGGCAAGAAATTCAAAACTCAAGATCCAAGCCTCCTAAATTGGTGAGTTAATTCCCTAATCATCTTTATGCTTAGTTAGGGCTATATCATGAGTTTAAGCCATCAATTCCTTCTCAATCTTCTTCATTTAATCAAAGAAGAAGACAATGAATAGTGTTTTCAAGTTTTTAACTTGAAATTTTTCTTGTTTTCCTTGAAGATCCAAGCATTCCTAAGACTTCTCAAAGCTTCTTAAGGCTTCCTAGCTCCTCCCACCACTTCAAGGAAGGTATATCATCTCCAAACCCTAGATTCCTATGTATTATAAGATGATTTTGATTAGTAGGGTGATATTGTAGCTTGATCTTGGTGATTTAGAGTTTGGGATTGAAATGGTATTGAAATGGAATGGTAAATGTTGTTGTTTTGATTAAAAGAACTTAAGTATGGTTAAAGTTAAGCTTAGGCATAAGTATGAATGTTAAGATTGAATTGGTTGGGGTTGTTATGATGTGATAAGGATGGAGGTGGGTTGTATGTTGGATTTGAGGTTGAATTGGGTTGGTTTTGAATGGTTTTAAATTGGGAAATCGCGTAAACATAGCCGTTGTAACGTCCGATTTTCTTTAGACTGTTTTTGTGCATAACATTAGGACCCGAGAACCCCCTGCTAGATTATGACCATTGCCATGTTTAGATAGCTCATGTTACGAGCTTCGTTTTGATATGTAGTTCGTTCGATTCCGATGCACGGTTTAGGAGAAACGACTGTTTCATGTAACGGTGTTTCGCGAACGAAACTTTTCCCCTCGCCTTACTTTGAAACATAGGTTAAAGACCAAAAAGGGTTAATTAATGTATGAAACATTTATGGTAAGTGTGTTAGGCAGTTGGTAAGACACTCGTGAAGGAATCGCCTTAAAACTCGTAAAGTTTAAATTATTAAAAATGGTGGAGCCGAGGGTACCCGAGTGACTTAAGCGAGTCAGTAAGCGCAAAACAAGCGTTAGAGTCTAAGTTAGTTAAAGTATAGATTTACAAGTGACTTTGGTTTAATTCCAACTTACTTGTTGTTTATAGGTTACCAGACTCGTCCCGAGCCTTTTATCACCCCAAGTCGCTCAGGCAAGTTTTCTACCCATTATAACTGTTGTTGTGATGTATATATGTATATGCATTATCTTGCGATAGATGCATGTTGGTTAATTAGCAAATGTTGCAATATATTGAAGCATGCTGCTATGGTATATATTTATGCATGCCTGTTTCGTATTCTTTCCATATATATCTGTTGATTCAGTTGATAATACCTATGCTAGAGGATAGTGGTAATTTGCATATACCCTTAGTATAGGGACCCAAAGGTGAAAACATATTTCTAAACCGGGAGTCGATGTTCCCGAGTATATTATATATATATATATATATATTTATATATATATATGGTTATAGTTTTCAAAACTATTAATCGAATAAGGTTTATTCAATAACTTTAACTTTTATTTTATTTAATGAATACTATTACGAATATTCATTCGAGGGCTTATGACTCATTTTATATTATTTATTGAATATTATTTGAATATTCATTCGAGGGCTTATGACTCTTTTATATTATTTATTGAATATTATTTGAATATTCATTCGAGGGCTTATGACTCTTTTATATTATTTATTGAATATTATTTGAATATTCATTCGAGGGCTTATGACTCAGTTTATATTATTTAATGAATATTTTTGAATATTCATTTGAGGATCTATGACTCCGATTATTTGCTGAGATTTGTTCTTTATTTTATTAAAGAATAAGGTGTAAATAATCAAACTTATTTCCGATTATTCAAATAAAGATAGTACTTTCGTATAAGTATATCTTTGGTTATTTGCTATCCATTTCAAGTATAATTTTTAATACTTCTACTTCGATTATTTTTATAAGGATTATCTTTATGAGAATATTATTTAAATAATAATATTCAGGCATTTTCTAAATATACTAGGGACTGATTTACTTCATTAAATCAGCTTTACTCCAAACACTCTTTAAAGTGTTTTCGAGTCTTCAAAATGATTTTTAAAAGTTAGAGCGGATCCCAAAACTCATTTTTTTATATTTAAGATCTTCCTTTTTAAGGGGATTTAAATACTCGCTCAAAACCTGAGGGATTCGGCTCTGTGGTGTATTTTATATTCGCAACACGGTTGCAGTTTTGGTAAATGAATTGATTACTTACCCAACGTTCGGGAAGTAAGTCCATCTATTGAGTCGGCATAAGCAACATGGGCTCAGTGGGCATCCATGATAGTATAAGTGGCTCAGTGGGAGTCCATCAAATGCATAAGTGGCTGAGTGGCAGTCCAGCATAAGGTCCTATTAAGACCAGGGTGATGACCAGTGGGGAATTCGTCCATCTACTAGTAGAAAAGGTTACTTATGGGTATCTTTGCCTGATCAGCAAGATATCTGGTTTATACCAAAATTCTTTTCCTTTCCAAATTTATTGGATATTGCAATTCTGTTCATACTTTACATGGCAGAGGTTTTCAGGAAATGTATAAAGGAAGATGTATATGTGGATATTTATATATATATCAGAACTTAATGAAGTATGTCATAACTTCATTTCCTTTAATAATATTTTAAAGATTTAATCTATTCAAATCTTGTCTTGTAGTCTCATCTATGTGATAAACTGTTGAAAGCTCATTATACTTTGAACAATGGTAGTTCAAGTAGCTTTATAAATGATATAAGTGTAGGGAAGTATTTGGTAACTTCATCTTTTAAACTTATATCTAGTTAATAATTGTCTTATGAATGACAAAGATTTTCAGAAAAACGTTGAGACAAGGTTAGATATATGAGATCACCTTGCAATGATATTTTTTTTATACAGTTATACACTGGAACTCTGTGTGTATTATGCATGGAAGAGGACTTCCAATATTTTGAAAAGTATATATGTATATATACTGAATATTTTGCGACTTCATCGCATTAAGATATCAAACTTGGTTCATTTCTTTTGACCAAGACTTTCATGAGTACTATGAGAAGGCTCATATTGTTAATCATTATACATATTATTTTGGTGGGCTTGCTGCTCACCCTTGCTTTCTTCTTTCATCACACAACAACAGATAGAAAAGATGAACAGGACCAAGCTCCCGATTCGCAAGCGATTAGGAGACGTTCCACAGTTTTCTAGAAGCATTGATGCCGCCGTAGCTGAGGTAGGAACTACCAATAGGCTAGGCTTTCAACTTTTGATGTACCAGATTTATGTATATTTATGAATTGTAATAATGGCAAAGAAATGTAAATTTATTCAGAAAACCTTTTAAGGTGTATGGGCAGATAATTGTGGAATAAAATGACTTGTGGTTATTTTTGGATGTTCATCTATGAGACTATAACGTGTGGTGTGTGTGTTTATTGTGGGGTCACAGTACAGAGTAGTTGAGTAATTATTAAGATTGGGTGTTATTAAGGGAAATGGATCTCGTGACAACCCGGATCCCCAACCCCGGATTTGGGGGTGTTACATCTGTTCACTTCCAGCTTCTGCAATTATTGCCTTTTGCACCAGAGTGGCATAATCTGTAAGCTCAAGGATTGCCATCCTATTCTGAATCCACTGTTTCAGCCCCTGTTGAAACCTCCTAGCTTTCTTCTCCTCGGTATTCACAAACTCCAACACATACCTTGATAACTCGATAAATTTAGCTTCGTACTCTGCTATAGATAAGTTATTATGCTTTAGCTCCAAGAACTTGAGCTCCATCTTGTTCTCCATAAACCTTGGGAAATATTTTCCCAGAAATAATTGACTTAACCTCTCCCAGGTTATGATAGCATATGTCTCTATATTTTTCTTGGCCTCCCACCAGTAGTTGGCCTCTCCCTTCAGAAGGTATATAGCAAACACAGTCTTTTGTGCCTCATCGGTACTCAGAATCTCAAAGGATTTCTTCTTCCTTCAGCCATGCTCTTGCCTCAACTGGGTCGGCTGATACGTGGAACTCAGGGGGCTTAAGGGACTTAAAAGCCCTGAAAGAGTTTGCCACGACATTGTTATTTCCTTGAGGGGGTGGGTTTGGTTGACGTTCCAAGTTCTGCCTTAATAGTTGCATGAACTTCCCCATGGGATCCATGCCTGGGTTTGCTACCTGTTGCTCAACCTCAGTTTCTCCTTCTTCGGCCTCTATTTCAAATCCTCCAATATCAAATGTTTCCTCCTCCGCTCCATACTGGGAATCATCCTGTTCAACATAATCCTCATCTTCCTCTTCACCGTGTTCTTGGTTTCTACCATCTTGGTTATGGCTTCCCTAGTCCTCAAACCCAAGGTTCTCCCTAGTTCCAATCCTTCTAGGTGGCATGATACTGATACATTTTGGAAAATTCAACATTAGGTCACAATCATACACATAAGATTGTGCCTTGCACAGTTGCTATAATGGGGAGAACGTATCTCACAGTTCTATTATAATATGACAGTTCTAATCACAAGAAGTGCAGTAATAATAAAGATAAAAATAGTGATCTCGTCACCAAGGAACTGAACTGAAAGGAAACAAATATATACATAATATAAGAAATACATAGTTCGATCTGGTCAAAAGTACAATAGCGCTACAGTCATCTGTCCAAAAGTGAAATACATGAGTCTATCTGTCTAGTCCAAGAAAGGGATACTATATACAAGTCAACTATCCCGGAAAACTGGCTCTTACTATGGCCTCAACTAAGTAGACGACTAGACTACCACATCACTGATCCTGAATCAATCACGAGAGCGGGTCAACTCCCACACTCTCTCCATCACACGATGGAAAATATAATCAGCCTGCCTCCTGGATATCCTGCCATGTCTGTCTACATGAAGTGATCGGAGTCTCGCACGAGCCATAAGCTCTATCCCAGTCAGCTCTCTCCTCAGAGATCGGGGCATGGTAGCTCTAGCCTCATGAGCCCCTGCACGTCTACCAGCTCTCTCTGCATCTAACTCTCTCTTGACCTCATCCAACCGGGCCTCAGCAACAGCCAATCGCGTCCTCGGAACATCCTGGACATAGCCATGAGCTAACAAAGACTGCATATGGGCAGGGTCGAGGGGTGGTGAATCTGGATCTACTGGGGGTGCCTCATCGGTTTGCCTGGACTCGGGAGTATGGGTCTCAGAACCGTCATCATAGGGATTCCAAGGTAGTGGTGGAGGGGTAGGGGCTCTAGCCATAGGGAGTAAGGGTAGGTGGGTACCAGTATACTCCATGATAGCACCAATATGCTCCTTAGCAGGGGTCATCACCTCCTCAGCTACTAGGACCTCATCCGGGTCCTCATCATCTGAAATCTCAACAACTTCTTTCTATGACTCCTCTGAGGGGTCTTCCTTATCCACATCATCCTCCTCAGGCTCCTCCTAATCCTCGGCACCTAGCAGTGCCTCGTCATGCTCCAATTCGAACATCTCTGGGTCCTCTATCTCGTGCGCCTACACATTAAACGAGCTAAATTACTATCATGATACTTATAAGAATTCCTGTAAGGGTTTTAACTGTAAATGCTACTTTAAGAAGCCCGACTATGAACTTGGAAAGAGTTCTTATTATCTTTGTGAATTTATTATTATATCGTCGCATCACCTCTGAGGCTTATAACGCTTGGCTCTGATACCATTTCTGTAACACCCCCGTTTCGGGGTCGGGGATCCGGGTCATCACGGTCTTTCTTTCCATAAATATCACTTAACTTAATTAAAAATAAATAACCTCATGCTATGACCCCACAATAACACACACCACAACACGTTATAGTCTCAGAGATGAAACTGAAATAAGCAAAGTCGTTGAAATCCATAAGTTAAAAGTTATTACAACCCAAAATGATTACTTAATAAGTTTACCGTTTGTTTCCATTATCCAACACAAGTTATAATTATATATAATTGATTCCCAAAAGTAGAATGCCTGGTCTACAGATAGATCTACCTCTGCAGCTATGGCAGCTATGATATCAACGGAAAGACGCGGGACGCTTCCCACGCTCTTGCGCTGGGTCTGCTTGAGTCTGGCCATCCTTCCTAACTGTTGTTGTGTGATGAGGAAATGAAGCAAAAATGAGCATTACATCTCGCAAGATTATATATATATAGATTAATCAATAATGCAAGTATCTGAATTGATAACTTACTGAAAATCTTGATCAAGTGTAAGATAATTACTTACTGGATATAAGCTTAAAAGAAGATGAAGTTACAAAATACTACAATATACTTATATCATTTTGGAAAACTACTTGAACTACCACTGTTCAAAGTATAATAAGTTTTCAATAGTTCATCACATAGATGAGACTACAAGATAAGACTTGAATAGATTCAATCTTTAAAATATCATTTGAAAGAAATAAAGTTATGAGATACTTCATTAAGTCCCGATATATATATACTCCTATATATATCTTATATATTCCTTGAAAACCTCTGTTATGAAAACTATAAACAGAGTTATAATACCCAATAAATTTAGAAAGAAGAAAACTTTGGCATAAACTGTGGCGCCCTCCAAACCCGGGTCAAAAGTTTGGGGTCCACACACACCTTATTCATAACCTGCTTATAACAATAATAAAGATAATACTAATAATATGCAGTGACCCTACTTACCAACTACCACGGACCGCAACAGGTTAAAGTATGCACACAAGCCAAACACATCTACTAATATTACAAATCATTCAAATCCCAACTATCCAATTCATAACTGAGTATTAAACATTATTACAAACTTTTACAAACTTAAATTATCCCAAAAGAAGCCTACTAGCTCAGCTCAATCAACCTGAACCCCTATCTCTCGCGCTGGACTGGGGATCCTCGGTACCAACCAGTTCCTTCTTAACTGGAAAAGAACAGAAACAATATTGCATAAATGAGCTAACTAGCTCAGCAAGTCACAATGACAAAACTGAGAATAATGATCATCAGGTGAACATGGTTATGATATCAAGTGAACAATGGATTATGATTTAGAATTGGATATTATATTTTCATGTTAAAAACCAAGGTTAGGCTGTTGATCAGTCATGCACTAACCCCGAGCAAAGCACACAGCACTGCTCTAACTACTGGATCCAAGGCACACATTGGCCTAACTTGACCATTATATGGTCTGACCACGAATCGGGTCCACAATTTTATAAAAACAATCTAATTCTAACATAATAACAGGATAAGCAATAATAAACAATAACCAGAATCATTAACAATATTTGATGTTCCATAATGAAATGGTTTTAATCTGCATAAGGATCAAAAGAGCATTTTCAAAGTTTGGATGCTAGGTAATGAAAGAATTGGATAACAATGAATCAATGTTTCAGGGTTTGAAGGATTTGGTCTTTCAAAGCAGAAATACAATGGTTTGAATGTATAAGCAATCTGGATCAGGGTTTGATATGTAGTTTGTATATATTTGTGGAGTAGTATCGTATATTTGAGGTTCATAATTGGGTATACAACAATTTATGGTCTAAAAAGAATCAGGTTTACGGCTCAAGATCAATAACTTGGAGTCAAGGTTTAGGGTTCAGTGCTTCAAAGCATTTGCAATATAAAACAGGAATAGCAATCACGACAATATCTCGGGAAAGTTCAGAACACTTTCCTGATATTAGCTTACTACACTGTACTCGTTTCCAATCTCAACCGTCTTACTCCTCAACTACCTGTTTCCCTCTCCTACGCCTTGCCTCTTCTGCTCATATATCATAAGCATCTATCAATATTTAACTCATAGGATTCTATTCAACACATACTTCTATCTACCCTTTGTTTCACCCAAATTCGATTAACAGATTGAAAGTTACGCGATAAACCAGTAAACATCGAATATACAGGCCGACAGTCAACCAACAAGTCACATATAATACATAACACGTCACATAATCAATGATATATTATTTATAATTAAGTCTCGGGTCATAAACAGGCTTTCAGGTATTTAAAATGATTTTTAAAATATTTTTCGAAATTAAAACGGGTCGTTGGATTAATTTCGGAATAATAAACATGGTTCGGATGGCCAATTCTGGCTCCGAAACAATTTTATAATAATTATCGAGCCTTGGAAATAATTTAGAATAATATTTTAAAGATCGAAACTATTTTTCGGAATTTTTAAATCATTTTTAAATAATTAAATCTAATTAAATAATTAATTAAAATTAATGAATAATTAATTAAATCAATTAATCAATTAATTTTCGAATTAATTGACCAATTAATCAATTAAAAATTAACAGAAATTAATTAACTAATTAATTCAGATTTATTTTGGATTAAAAATAATTTTCAGAATTAAAATAATAATTTTTAGAATTTTCAGAAATTAAAAATCGAATTTTTTTATAATAAAAATAAATTGGAAATATGATTTTGAAATATTTTTAAAACAGGAATCCAACTTTTGCAAACTCTGGAAAGTTCAGGGACTGAACTTCATCATTTTAAAAATTTGGGGTACTATACTGCAATTTTCCAGCCCTTCGCCGGAAAACAGTCGGGTTCGCCGGAGAACTCAACTCCGGCATCCTTCCACCACCACAAACTCCAGATTTAATCTACAATTTACCAGGAATCTAACCATACCATCAAATCAACCTAACAATCCCTGAGTTGGCCAGATTTTGACCGAGAAGTTCGCCGGTTTCCGGCGAGCTCGACGTAAACTTCAAAACACAACTCCCTTCTCTACAGACCTCGTTGATTCATGAAACTTGTACGACTGGATTGCAAATTTCACAAAGAACACAACCCACTATACCACAACATCAATCTATTCCAAAATAAGAAACCCCCAAATTTCAATTAAGAACATTCATACGGGTTATAAACCCTAATTTTAAAATTCGAAAATCAAACTCAAATTCGAACATGTTATTGAACTCCAAATCAGACGTATAATATATCAAAATCATCAGGAAAACAAGCTCTACAACATGCAATCATCAAATCATACAAACAATCATCCGAACAAAAATTCATATTTTTAATAAAATTAATTCGAAAATAAATAAAAATATAGAAAAATACCCTTGATTTCTGCAGTAAAACGAAGCTCAGAATCTGGTAGAACACTTCAAATCCTTCGTTTTGGTTACTCAAGCTTTGAAAATAGAGATCGGTAACGCCTTCGTTTTGCTTTTTGATTCTTAGAACAGTTTATGAAATTAGGGTTTTTCTCTGAAAATTATAAAATTAATTATCTATAAATGATTTTGATACTAAATAAAATACGGGAAAAGGCTATTTATAATTACGGAAAATTAGTATCCCGTTGGATCATTCCGGATATAAAACGGTACGTTTATTTATAAAAACTGATCCAAACGGTATCGGTTTTCAGGATAATTATCCAAACCAGTACAATTTGTACTGCGGTCTTGGTCTCAGCGCCTGGTTACACGTACTACGAGGTGATAATTGGGATAGTTTAATAAAAAGCTCCCGTTTATCGAAAATACGGGTTCTATTGATTGACCAAAACGAATATTGTATCGAAAATGTTGCGCCGGGACCCGCGCAGAACAAACCGTATGCCGGATCGAAAAAGTCGAAACATGGAATATGCTCGGAATATTACAATTAGGTTAGGAAGGAGTTCTCGGAAGAGTTTCGGGTTCCAAAAGCGTAACAATGGATGACGTCGGTTGGTTCCCGTTTTTATAAAATAGATTTTAAATACTCAGAAAAAGATTTTATAAATTTCATATGATCCTTATAAATCCATAAATCAACATAAAAATAATTAGGAAGATATGACAATTATCTATGTTTTATTTTGGACATATAAAAATTAAAATACTCAATTAATATTATTTTTAAAAATCCAAACACAGATAACACTTAACAATTAGTTCACATAATGGATACTGAACACATATATTAATCATTTATTAACAACATAATTACACGATATATCTCGGATATTACATAAACCCGGTATGTTGATCAGGGAAAGATCCCAATTAAGTAACCTTTTCACCTAGTAGATGGATGAATCCCCCACCACTCATCAACCTGGCCGCATTAGGACCTTATGCTGGACCGCCACCCGGCCTTTTACGCGTTGATGGACTGCCACCCAGCCACTTACACTTTGATAGACCGTACCCCGGCTTGTCGCTTATGCCGACTCATTTAGATGGACTTACTTCCCAAATGTTGGGAAAGTAATCAAAAGCTCTTTATTAAATCAGTAACTTCGTTGTGAATATAAAATACACAAATAATGCCTATCTCTAGCATAGGTATTATGCAGTTTATAAACAATTGAATCGATAATAAGATTACGAAACATGCATGCATATATATATATATATTATATCAACATGCTCCAATATATCGCAAGACTTGCTAATAGCAACCATGCACTTATCTCAAGATAATGCATAAATAAAATTACATCACAACAACAGTATATGGTTAGAAAATTTGCATGAGCGACTAGGGGTGGTAAAAGGACTGGGGCGAGTATAGTAACCTATAAACAACATATAAGTTGGAATTAAACCACGGTCCCTTAAGAACTAGACTTTAACCAATTAGACCCTAACGTTCGCTTTTGCGCTTAACGATTCACATAAGTCGCTCGAGTACCCTTGGCTCCACCATTTTTATAAAATTAACCGTTTAACTTTTTAAGACAACCCTTTCGTGAATACTCTACCAACTGACCAATTAATCTTACATAATTGTTTCGTACTCCAATTAGTCATTTAAGGACCTTAATCAAGGTTTCAAAGTAAAGCGAGGGGCAATCGTTCGCTCCCGAAACGCCGTTACTTAAAATGGTCGTTTCTCCAAAACCGTACATCGGATCTAAGCGTATACCATATACCAAAACGAAGCTTACGACACGATCTAGCTAAACATGGCAAGGTTACAGATTGGTCAGTGATCTTTCTGTCCTGAACACTAAGTACAAATAGTTGAATGAAAATGGGCATTATGACGGCTATATTTACGCGATTACCAATTTTTATACCACTCCAATTAACCACCAACCAACCCATAATCATCAATACAACAAAATCTCATCTAAAACATACCACATCAGTCCATATTCTCAAAGTGTTTCAACTCATTCAACCATAAGCATGATCTACTAACCATAACTAAAGATTCATTAACCATAAACCAAGATTCATATCCAAAATCACTACAAATCCAACCAAACTTCTAACAAACAAGGAACATGCTTTTCATATACTATATCAAGCATAACAACTCCTAAATACTCAAAAGTAAATCTAGGGTATGAGGGTTTACCTTCCTTGGTGAGTAGAAGTAACTAAGCAGCTTGAAATAGCCCTTGAAAGTCCTTACAAAAGTTAGATCTAACCAAAAACATAAGATCAAACAAATATAATTCTTGAAAACACTATTCACTCTCTCTTCAATGATTTATTAAAAAATATTGTGAAGAAATTTGTGTCTTATATTCCTAGGATAGCCATAACTAAGTACAATGGACCTAGGATAATTACCTTACAAAATAACAAAGCTTGGATCTTGAGTTTTGAAATTTGTTCTTGCTTGGAAATGGGAGGGCGAGATCTTCTTGTTCTTGAAACAAGAAGTCAATTTTTTTTTGTGTTATGAATTGTTTGGTTGCTTCTCTTTTGCTTTATCAATTAGAATTAACAATAGTAAAAAAATACTTGGCTAATAATCAACCTATTCAAAATCTACTAGGTCATGCTTAGGTCATCTTGATTTTGTCATCATTTTAACACATGTCTCCTCCTTGTGGTGTGATGAAATCACCATTCACTAACCTCTTTGATGAAATCTTAATTAATTGGCTAATGACCGCTTATCTGTTATACGGTTCGCTTAACTTTCATTTTTGTTCGTCGTTTGAGGGATCATATTCGGGACCTTATTACTTGGGTTCCCCTAAACCTTTCTCAATATTTTATATTCCTTTAATGATCCTCTCTTATAATCCTTGAATTTAAATCCTTTTAATTATGTTACCTTACACTCAATTCTTTCGGTATCTGGTGGATTTTCGGGAAAAATCAAAGTGTTCGAATTTGAATTTTGACAATCTTTACATACACTTGTATACTCTATGGAGTACTAATAAGATCTCAGAATATCAATAAAAGAACTCTTACATAGTGTGGCATGAAAAAATTCTTTAATCAGCAAAATCACTATTTATAAAGATTACAAAAAGTCCAAAAATTTGGGGTTATTACAACAGATTTGTTCTTTGGTCTTAGCACAAGAGTCCAGACTTTGTTCCTTTCAAATTCATTGAGCTCTTCTTGCATTGTTGTGACCCAGTCAGCATCTTGTAGAGTTTCTTCAACCTTCTTAGGTTTAGTTTGAGATAGAAAAGAATGATTGAGACATTCATTCTGAGTGGCTTTTCTTGTTCTTACACCACTGTCAGGGTTTCCAATGATCAAGTCAGGTATGTGTGACTTAGACCATTTTCTTGTTGGTGGAAGTTGACTCCTAGAAGAACCTCCCCCTTTATCCATGAATTCTATGTTACTTCTTTGAGTAGTACCACTGTTGTTTCCTGATGCTCCCCCTGAATCAGTGTTCCTATAGTTATCAGTATTTGACTCATCAGAGTTTGAGGAAGATGAGTCTGATGATCTTTCTACTGATATTCCTCGAGTTGTATCATGTTGCTCCCCCTCAACATACGCTTCAGTGTCAAAAGAATTTCCATTATTCTGTGGAACTTCAGAGCTTTGAGTGATATCAGGACTTACCGTATCAGAGTCAGGATTTAAAAGTTCAGCATAAGGTACTTCATTTTCAAATCTCAACTTGTCATGGTCATCTGCATCTTCTAGACATGTTATCTTCTTGTCATCAAAAGACACATGTATAGACTCCATGACCGTTCTAGTTCTCAGATTGTAAACTCTGAAGGCTTTTGTAGTCAACGGATATCCTACAAATATTCCTTCATCAGCTTTTAGATCAAACTTGGTAAGCTGCTTTGGATGAATTTTAAAAACAAAACACCTACAACCAAATATATGATAGTATTTCAAATTTGGATTCTTCCCTTTCACCATCTCAAATGGTTTCTTTCCATGCTTGTTGATCAATGTTGCATTTTGAGTAAAGCAAGCAGTTTGCACATCCTCAAGCCCAGAAGTAGGTAGGTAATCTTGCTTATTCAAGCATGGTTCTTGCTGTTAGATTTTAATCGCAGCGGAGGCATGGTAAAACACTTTTACACATATAAAATCCAAATAAAAGCATATAAATCGTGGTAAAAACATATGGATCGATTACTAACCTTTAATATGCGATCCAAAAGCATCGATCGGAGATCCTTAGCAGCTGCTCCTCAAACGTGAAGCACTCCACCGGTATCCACCAAGAAAACGACGTTAAGGAGGAGGAGGAGGTGGAGAGAATTAGGTTTTATAAAATTTTTGGGTTAGAATAAAAATAGGGTTTATAATAGTATATTTATAGGCAAAATTTTCAGCTGAAATTTTCCTATAAATATTATTATTATCCCATTTATTATTCTCATTAATAATTAAAACACCTTTTAATTATTAATCCTTTTTATAAACACTTTAGAAATAATTCTCTCTCTTAATTTAATTTCCAAAAATTAAATCCTTTAATTAATAATATTAAGAACTCTTCTTAATTAATTTAAAATCAATTAAATCTCATTTAATCAATTATTAAATTTGCCAATTAATTATTTATTTCATAAATAAATAATTATTAGCCATTATTAATTAATTCCTCCACCATTAAATCATTCTCTTTTTATGGTGTGACCCTGTAGGTTCAATATTAAGCCGGTAGTAGAAATAAATAATAATAAAACTATTTTATCATTATTTATATAAATTCTCTAATTTATTAAATATGATTAATTAATTAATCATATTTATTCTACATCGTGAGGGATACTTCTCAGCATATCGCGACTATCCGGATAATACGAATTCACTGCTTAGATTACCAAGAACCTATTCAGTGAATAGTTACCGTACAATAAACTCCTTCTACCCTACAATGTCCCGATTATATACAAGGCATGGATCTCGTGTCAAGCCTATCTAATTTAATCACTTGCTTACCATTTACTATGCTTAGTTCTATGCAGATTAGAAACTCCTTTATAATTTCATTCACTCTTGCCAGAGATTCCTGAACTAGCATAAGTGGATCAGCCTTGAACATTCTCTTCCTTCACTGGAAGGGGTAGATCCTTTATTGATCATACACTATCTTCGTGTACAAATTCATATACCTAGTAGAGCCCTAATAATTGTCCCTGGAGACTAAGAACTAAACCAAAGCATAGTTCAGTGTACACAAGATGACTATGATGACCTCAAGTCTAAGGATACTTGTACAACTATCACTATGTGAACAATTGCTAACACGTGAGTGAACTCCATCAGTTGTTCAGCTGTGCGAGTCATGTTCAGTGAACTTATTCTATAATAAGCACCTACATACTAGCTATAGTGTCACCACACAAATGTCTATGAGAACAGACATCCTTCATAAAGAAGCAAGCATAGTATGTACCGATCTTTGCGGATTATTAATTACCAGTTAGTAATCCTATGATCAGGAACTATTTAAGTTTAGAGTTCTCATCTTTTAGTTCTCACTATTATGATCTCATCATAATCCATAAAAAGCTTTACTCTAAACTATGGTATATCTTATTTAAACACTTAAATAGATAAAGCCCGTAATAAAAATAAAACAAGTCTTTAATTAATATCAATGAAATCAAAACAGATTACACAGGAATTTATTCCTAAATCCTAATACATGATTGGACTTAGGACATATTCCTTTCAATCTCCCACTTGTACTAAAGCCAATCACTCTGGTATCTAATACCCATCTAGTCTTTATGATGATCAAAGTGACTTTCATAAAGTAGCTTTGTGAGTGGGTCTGCTATGTTGTTATGTGTGTCAACTCTATTTCAATACAATACAAGAAATGTTACCGCGCTCCCACTAACCCTTTTGTAGACACATGGTTCATCTACGTTTTTGATAAAACCAAACTCTTTGATTGTCTCATCAAAACGGATGTTCCATTTACGAGAAGCTTGCTTTAAACCACATATGGTTCGCAGCAGCTTACACACTAGGTTTTCATTTCCCTTGGAAAGAAAACCATCTGGCCATTTGCCAGATCTCATAGTCGTAGTAAGCAGCAATCGCAAGCAAAATCCGAACTGATTTTAACAGGGCTACAGGTAAAAGATTTCATCAAAGTCAATCCATTGCCTTTGTTTAAATCCTTTTGCCACAAGCCTGGCCTTATAGGTCTCCACCTGACCATTTGCTCTAATCATTCTTTCGTATACCGTATACATAGATTCCTTTTCGGATTTCATGGCACTATGCCATTTCTCTGAGTCAACACTACTCATAGCCTCATTATAGGTCACAGGGTCGTCATCATCAATGATCGATAACTCATTGTCATTCTTAATGACAAGGCCATATTACCTCTCAGGTTGGCGAGACACTCTCCCTGACCTACGAATGGGCTGTTCTACAGAAGGTTGTTCAGTCAGAACAGGTGTTTCCACTTGAACCGTAGTAGTTTGTGATTCTTGAACTTCATCAAGTTCAATTTTGCTCCCACTGTTTCCTTCAAGGATAAACTCCTTTTCCAAGAAGGTAGCATGTTTGGAGACAAACACCCGATGATCGGTGTAAAAGTAATACCCTAAAATCTCTTTAGGATATCCCACAAAACTACATTTTACGGATCCATATTCCAGCTTATCTGGGTCGACTTACTTGACATAAGCTGGACATCCCCAAATCTTAACGTGTTTAAGACTCGATTTCCTTTCTTTCCATATCTCATACGAAGTTTGAGGAACAGATTTTGGAAGGCACCTTATTCAGTAAGTATGCTGAGGTTTCCAATGCGTAACCCCATAGGAATACTGGAAGATTTGCATAGCTCATTATGGACCGAACTATGTCTAACAAAGTTCGATTTCTCCTTTCAGATACCAATCTGGAGGCGTCCACTGGGAGACTATACCATTTACTTTGAGATAATCCAGAAACTCTCCATTCAAGTATTCACCACCTCGATCTAATCGAAGAATTATAATACTATGTTTGGTTTGTTTCTCTACTTCATACTTATACTCTTTGAACTTTTCAAAGGCTTCAGACTTGTGTTTCATCAAACACATATCTGAATCTAGATCTATCATCTATGAAAGTAATGAAGTATGAAAATCCACCCATGGCTTGCTTAGACGTTGGTCCACATACATCTGTGTGTACCATTCCTAGCAAATTTGCAGTCCTGTCTCCATGTCTACTAAATGGAGACTGCAGTGCCACTTTAAAGTGAGATTTTCATCATCCCTTTTCTTTTATTAGTTTGTTCAATCTGAAGTAAATTATGTCACATATATACAGACCATTATTTAAAGTACCACGTCCATAAAGAATATTATCTCTAAGAATAGAACATTCATTATTCTCAATAATAAATGAAAATCCAGCCAAGTCTAACATGGGAATAATATTCCTCACAATCGAGGGAACAAAATAATAATTATTTAAAACAATAGTCTTGCCCGTAGGCATATGTAAATGAAATGATTCTATATCTACAGCAGCAACTCTTGCTCCATTTCCCATCAATAGAATCACCTCCTCTTCCTCAAGAGTCCTACTTCTCCTTAGTCCCTGCAACATATTGCAGATATGAGAACCACAGGCGGTATCTAATACCCAAGTAGAAATTTGATTTAATGATATATTCACTTCTATCATGAACATACCTGAATCAGAAGCGGTAGTCTCACTACCCTTCTTCTTCTTCAATTCTGCAAGGTAAACCTTGCAGTTCCTCTTCCAGTGCCCCACCTTGTTACAGTGAAAGCAAACAACTTTGCTCTTGGGGTCTTCAGCTTTTGGTGGAACCGGCTTTTCTTCACCTACTTTCTTCTTCTTGGAAGAGTTCCTCTTCCTTTTCTTAGGATTAGAACCTTCACCAATTAGAAGAACAGAACTCTTCTTAGGGGGAAAATTCGATTCCGCAGTCTTCAACATGTTGTGGAGTTCAGGCAGGCTGACATCCAACTTATTCATGTGAAAGTTCACAACAAACTGCGAGAACAAACTCAGAAGCGATTGCAAGACCAGGTCTTGGCTCAGCTCCCCATCCATGGTAAAACCAAGTTGTCCAAGACGTTCAATCAAATTGATCATCTTAAGTACATGATCATTCACAGATGATCTCTCAGACATCCTACAACCGAACAGCTCCTTCGATATCTCATATCGAGCTGTCCTCCCTGCCATATCATACAACTCTTGTAGATGCATGAGGATAGTGTGAGCATCCATATGCTCATGTTGCTTATGTAGCTCAATGTTCATGGAAGCTAGCATGATACATTGAGCAACATTTGCATCATCTACCCACTTATGATACACAACATGTTCATCATTATGTGCATCACTAGCAGGTTCAGTAGGCTTAGGTGAGTCAATCACGTATTCCAGCTTCTCAATCCTGAGAACAATTCTCAAGTTTCGAAGCCAGTCAGCATAATTAGGACCAGTCAACATGTGAGCATCTAGTATGCTCCTGAGTGATAGTGCAGAAGACATGACGTACAAAGTAAATCTGTAAATGATAAACACATAACAACACTTAGCAAATATTCGATTTCATTTCAAAACACTATATGAATCGGGTCTTTATTCATAAGTGGCTCCCACTAGTTTACCTAATATATTCAACCCCCTACGTGAAAAATTAAGCATTCATAATGCTAGTGGGAATAGGGATCCTACATTCCATTACACAACCCCGGCTGTGGCACGAAACGCCATGTAATGTTCAATAGGCAGACAACTCTTGTCAATTACATCTAATGTTATTCCCTAATCAAACTTTAGCCTCTTGAATAATTGAGTCACGGCTGTGGCACGACAAAGTCAATATTCTAAGTCAAGTCTAACCCAACATTCCGTACAATTGAATCAGTCCCCAAAGGCCCACGGCTGTGGCACGTAACGACCTTTAGATTCTTATTCAATGTACACATCTCTATGTAATAGACAAGTATTTCTTATTTCGAAATCAAAGCCCTCAGCTGTGGCATGAAACGACAATGATTTAAAAATAAGAACTACTTTCTATCATGTTGGAAGGCTATGACCGACACAAGCCCGTTGTGTCATTGGCCAATTACTACTTGATATTATTTAATTTTAGAGGGATTATATTATGTTACAATCATAATCATATTATAAAGAGATTCTTCCTTTTAAATTAAATATTTCAAATCAATAATCAATAATCAGATGATTCCCAGATCGGGTGGAGCATTGTCAAGAGGCGTCACTTAATAACCCTTTCTTACAGATAGAAATCTGTTGTTGACAGAATCATCCTTTCTCTCATATCAAAAATTCATATTCAATTACATGTTTCATAAACACAAGAATCTCATGATTGTATTCATAATATTGTTATTAAGGTTATGAAACAATTTCACTATACTAGGTTGTCTAACAAACGCCTTATGTTCATTTAAGTTCACCTAAATCTATCATCGCATGATAAACTAAGCATATATCACATATATCAACATGAATACACATCAAGGTAGGCATGTTACATCATCTAGCATATTAGTCTAAGCATTATACATCTCTATGTATCACATGAAGCATTTAAAAGCAGTTAAAACAGTTAAAAACAGCTTTAAACACTTTCGGAAATATAAACAGTTCAAAACTTTTATATAAACTAAAATTTGATCACTCCATTAGATCCGTCTCGGAAAAACGAATCCAACGATATATTGCACGCCTAAAACGGAGTTACGAAACTCCCAGAAATCAAATTTAAAAATAACAGACGGGCTGTAACGCATTACAGGAACGCGTTACAAGCCCTGTAACGCATTCCGGTGATGCGTTACAAACCTTTTAAGCCATTAAAAGGTGTAACGCATTCCGTGAATGCGCCACAGGGTGTAACGCATTCCCGGAATGCGCGACACCCATTTCCCTTCTCTTGCAGCAGCCGCCGCCTGACAGTTCTTCTCGATCAGCGTGCCGCCTGACATCTGTGTACCTTTGCTTTGCTTTTCTCTTTTCCGTGCAGCAGACAGACAAGCAGCAGCAGCAGATATATATATACACATACTTACAATTTATATATATATATATATAAATACTTATTTAATTACGAATTTAATTGCAAGAACTTCAAAAATTCATAATAAAAAATCTATACATCATAAAAATATAAGAAAAATACCCAGACGATCTACAACACTTGTAGAACCCAGATCAACATTCAAAATTATTCTGAGAAACGATTTCTCATCAGACAAAATTTATCCATGATATAACTTGTAAAAATCATAATTAATTCATACAAGCACATAAAATTCTGAAATTTTTACCACAGATCTATATGCATACAACCTAAGCTCTGATACCATTGTTGGATTTTAATCGCAGCGGAGGCATGGTAAAACACTTTTACACATATAAAATCCAAATAAAAGCATATAAATCATGGTAAAAATATATGGATCGATTACTAACCTTTAATATGCGATCCAAAAGCATCGATCGGAGATCCTTAGCAGCTGCTCCTCAAACGTGAAGCACTCCACCGGTATCCACCAAGAAAATGACGTTAAGGAGGAGGAGGAGGTGGAGAGAATTAGGTTTTATAAAATTTTGGGGTTAGAATAAAAATAGGGTTTATAATAGTATATTTATAGGCAAAATTTTCAGCTGAAATTTTCCCATAAATATTATTATTATTATCCCATTTATTATTCTCATTAATAATTAAAACACCTTTTAATTATTAATCCTTTTTCTAAACACTTTAGAAATAATTCTCTCTCTTGATTTAATTTCCAAAAATAAAATCCTTTAATTAATAATATTAAGAACTTTTCTTAATTAATTTATAATCAATTAAATCTCATTTAATCAATTATTAAATTTGCCAATTAATTATTTATTTCATAAATAAATAATTATTAGCCATTATTAATTAATTCCTCCACCATTAAGTTATTCTCTTTTTATGGTGTGACCCTGTAGGTTCAATATTAAGCTGGTAGTAGAAATAAATAATAATAAAACTATTTTATCATTATTTATATAAATTCTCTAATTTATTAAATATAATTAATTAATTAATCATATTTATTCTACATCGTGAGGGATACTTCTCAGCATATCGCGACTATCCGGATAATACGAATTCACTGCTTAGAATACCAAGAACCTATTCAATGAATAGTTACCGTACAATAAACTCCTTCTACCCTACAATGTCCCGATTAAATACAAGGCATGGATCTCGTGTCAAGCCTATCTAATTTAATCACTTGCTTACCATTTACTATGCTTAGTTCTATGCAAATTAGAAACTCCTTTCTAATTTCATTCACTCTGGCCAGAGATTCCTGAACTAGCATAAGTGGATCAGCCTTGAACATTCTCTTCCTTCACTGGAAGGGGTAGATCCTTTATTGATCATACACTTTCTTCGTGTACAAATTCCTATACCCAGTAGAGCCCTAATAATTGTCCCTGGAGACTAAAAACTAAATCAAAGCATAGTTCAGTGTACACAAGATGACTATGATGACCTCAAGTCTAAGGATACTTGTACAACTATCACTATGTGAACAACTGCTGACACGTGAGTGAACTTCATCAGTTATTCAGCTGTGCGAGTCATGTTTAGTGAACTTATTCTATAATAAGCACCTACATACTAGCTATAGTGTCACCACACAAATGTCTATGAGAACAGACCTCCTTCATAATGAAGCAAGCATAGTATGTACCGATCTTTGCGGATTATTAATTACCAGTTAGTAATCCTATGATCAGGAACTATTTAAGTTTAGAGTTATCATCTTTTAGGTCTCACTATTATGATCTCATCATAATCCATAAAAAGCTTTACTCTAAACTATGGTATATCTTATTTAAACACTTAAATAGATAAAGCCCGTAATAAAAGCAAAACAAGTCTTTTATTAATATCAATGAAATGAAAACAGATTACACAGAAAGTTATTCCTAAATCCTAATACATGATTGGACTTAGGACATATTCCTTTCACTTACAGCTTCTATCAGAGTTCTATTCTTTCTTTCAATAACTCCATTTTGTTGTGGAGTTGCAGGAGCAGAAACTCTTGTTTTATCTCCTTGAGTTTGCAGAACTGTTCCATAGAGCTATTCTTGAATTCAGTTCCATTATAACTTCTGATGATCTTCACTTTGTATGTTGATCCTTTCTCCAGCTCCCTCACATGATCAAGAAGAATGGATGGAGATTCATCCTTGGTGTGCAGAAAGTACACCCATGTGTATCTTGTAAATTCATCAACAATCACAAGTACATACCTCTTCTTGGCAATAGACATAACATTCACTGGATCAAAGAGATCAATATGAAGTAGATGATATGGTTCAAGAATTGAGGATTTAGTTTTACTCTTGAAAGATGTCTTCCTTTGTTTGGCTTTCTGGCATGAATCATATAATCCATCTGGAGTAAATACTGCATTGGGCAATCCTCTTACAAGATCTTTTCTCAAAAGTTCATTGATATTGTTGAAGTTGAGGTGAGAAAGTCTTTTATGCCAGTTCCAACTGTCTTCCACAGATGCTCTACTTGGTAGAAAAACTTCTGAGTTATCAGTTCTTGTGAAGACCCTGGCTTCATACAAACTACCATGTCTCACACCAGTCAATGTGATCTTGCCATCAGACTTACTGACAATTTCACAATGCTCCTTATAAAAATTGACATGGTAATCTCTGTCACAGATTTGACTCACACTGATCAGATTATGCTTGAGTCCTGCAACCAGAGCTACATTTTCAATGATGACATTTCCAACTTTGATTTTTCCATATCCCAAGATTTTTCCTAAGTTGCCATCTTCATAAGAAATGTTTGGGCCAGCCTTCTCCTCAAATTCTAATAGCAGGGATTTATAACCAGTCATATATCCTGAGCATCCACTGTCCAAGACTAGAGCATTCCTCTTGTCACCCTGAAATTAGTAATTTGAATCATGTAGTGTTTTTAAGGACCCAGACTTGCTTTGATCCTTTGGCCTTTTTAAATTTGTTAACATATGCAGCGGAAGACTTCATATCAGAGTTTATGTTAACATTCTAACTATCAGTATTTATACATGCAGAAACAGTTTTTACTTTAACTAAAGAGGGTTTCAGTTTATAAAAATCATAATACAAACTGTGATACTCTTTACATGTATAAATAGAATGCCAAACACTTCCATAATGAAAACAAGGGTTCTGTGGTTTATATCTAGCTATTCTATTCCTAAAATCTGATTTAGAATGAACAACTTTTATCTCTTTATTCTTCCTGCAAGAATTAGCAAGATGATTAGTGCTACCACAGTTTGAACAGGCCTTTCTAGGTGCATTAGGTGGGGTTACATAGTTTCTATTCTTATTAACACCTACCTTGCCATTCCTATTTTTCCTAGACCTTTTCCTCTTGTCTTTCATGTGTAAATCCTTCAGCTTTTGCTTAAGCCATTTCTGAGTCATTGAACCAATATTTACTGAGTTGGTGTGAACTTGTTCACTCTTTTCAGTAATTAAGTTTGATCTAGGTGTTGAGGTAGTACCTTCCTCATGAATAGATTTAACATTATTAGCATTTGGATTAAACTTAATGATCTTTACTTGAACCTTGTTCAATTTGACCTGACTATCAGTTTTTATTGGTTCGGTTTCTCTGTTTCTTCTCCACTTAGATCTAGCTGAATATCCTGATCCCCAACAATCTTTTTTCTTAGATTTCCTGAGTTGTCTTTCTTGAGTTAGTCCAAAGTTAAAGACTTCTCTTTCTTTAGCTAACTCATTTTCTAGATAAGCATATTTTTCTAACAATTTTTCTTTAACATAAACAACATTATCTCTTTCTTTTTGGAATTTTAGCATGGAAAGCAACTCAATTTATTTCTAGGTAATCATTCATTTTCTTAAGCACGGAGTTTTCACTCTTGATCCTATTGTTTTCTAAGGTTTGATCCCTAAAACTAACATGCAGAGTCATAAGAAATAATCTTATTCACAGATATCATCAGTATCAAATGCAAGAGTAGACTAAGGTACCTTTAATTTAGAAGTATTGGTCTCAGCATCAGCATTTTCCATGAGAGCATAATTGATCCCATCATCTGAATCTGATAAATCATCCCAGTTTCTCTTCTTTGAGATTAAAGCTTGTTTCTTCTCAGCTCTGGGTTTTCTGCAGCAGCTGCAAAGTGTCCAAGTCCATCACAGTTGTAACATCTTTCTTTTGACTTGTCAGGTTTTCCAGATCTAGCTTCCTTCCAATCAATATCTCTTATATTGTTCCTCTTATCAGAGTTTGAGGAACTAGAGCCTTTTCTGGAAAATCTTCTCCCTTTCTTGAAGTTTCTATAGACCATCTTCTTGAAACTTTTAACCAGTAGGGCAGTCATTTAATCCATATCTTCATTATTGTTATGATCACTATCAGTATCTGATTCAGTATCAGGATTTGAGTCATCATCAGAATTTGATGATTCAGTATCTAACTTAGCAATCATGGCTTTCCCTTTGGAGTAGCTTTTCCTCCTAGATTTCTCCTTTGGCTTCTCTTCAACTTTGAGTGCAACTAGTCTAGGTTTTGATCATTTCCTCTTGCTCCTTTGCTCCACCTCTAGTTCATGAGTTTTCAGAACTCCATAAATCTCATCTAGAGGTGTGATGTCGAGTTGATAGTTATCCCTGATCGATATGACTTTAAAGTCCCACTTTTCAGGGTGAGCAAGTAGGAACTTCAAGTTTGAGTCTTCTAAATCATATTCTTTATTGACTAGGGATAAATCATTCAGCAACTTCTGAAATCTGTCATAGATCTCAGTTAGGGATTCATTGTCCCTTGAGTCAAAGTGCTCATATTCTTGAGTAAGCACTGTCCTCCTGTTTTTCTTCATAGTAGTTGTACCTTGACACTTTACTTCGAAAGCATCCCAGATTTCTTTTGCTATTTGACATCTAATGACTCTATTGGATATAATACTATCAAGACTGTTGTGCAGGATATATCTAACCTTAGCAGCCTTCACGATTGACGAGATATCTTTGGGAGTGTAGTCCTTCATGTCTTTGTCTATCATCTTCTCTGGTTCTTATTAGGGCTAAACACGCGCTAATATTCAAGCAAGTATACATGATCGCAAGTATACATGATCGCAAGTATTACGGAATCATTTCTAGTTCATTCCCACAGGGACTGGTTTAGGTTAACTTTGTGATTTATGCACTTATGCACCGATGTTATGGCTATTATTCAATGCTAAGACGATAACAAATTGGGTTTTGATTATAACTACGATTAACTAACATAAACTAAGAGATTAAAGAGATGAGAATATTATATGACACAAACATGGGATTTTAACTTCATTCAATAGCCTTATTGTTCTTAACCTTAGCATGCAATGGTGATGATATTAATCAGATAACACGAACTGCTAAACGCCAACTTTTGTTGCACGAATAACATACTAACAGACATCCACAAAAGAGATAGAAGCTGAATAGACACTAATTATATTGAGACCCTATATGTCTATAAAATTTGACAACATAATGGCTTAATGCACAAGTTATCTATCATGATTACATAGGGCAAGTAAGATGGTTAAAATTACCTACGAATCATGCATAACAATAACACATGAACCTATGCTAGCATGGAAAGTTCTAAATCCTTAAATTCATTGTCGCTTCATTAAAGATTAAAAAACTATCTTATAAGTTCGCGACGCTCATAAGACGAATAAGAACAACCAATATTAGGTTATCATGCAATCACCCCACACTAAGGCATAGAAACAAATTAACTAAAGAAATCCATATATAAATCTGCTAGAACCCCACGATAACGATTAGCCCATAATCGGACTTATCATCAATGTGGGTTCCGATGAAAGCATGGTATAATTAACGTAGTCTTTATACTGAATAAATAATAAACCAAGTATGAAACAAGAGTATAGGTTCACGAATAAGAAAACTAGCATCCAAGTTACAACTTAGAACAAAGAATCACAAGTAAAAACTAGATCTCCTTCGCCTTCGTTGAATCGTGCTAAAACGGTCTTCTTACACCTTCTCCTTGTGCTCTAGTACGTCTCCTTGTAAAAAATGTCCTTTATTTATGTAACTATAGCAGCCCACGCAAAGTAAAAGTTATCCAATCAGAAGCCAAGTAGAATCAGGATTTAAACATCCCGACTGGCGCGGGCGCGAGCTTGATCAGCACGGGCGCGCTGTTTCTCTGAAGTTTGGGCGCGGGCGCGCTGGCCTCATGGAGGAAAATCCAATTTCCTTCTTTTCTTGCTGCAATGAGTTGGTTTCCCGAGCTTTATTCCTTGGATACCATCCTAACACCATATTAGCACCAAAAACAATGCTAATTCACCTGAATTCCGGATTAATGCCTGAAATGCAAAAACACTAGAAAACACATTATAACACCAACAACTTGAGTACAAAAGCGCCAATTCAAAGCTTAATGGAGCATTATAAAGTGTCATAAATGCCACTCAACAGTTCTCCTACAACCGAAATAGCTACCTTCATTGGTTTATGAGGATCATCATAGATCTCGCTTAAGTATTCAGGATTTGTGGCTTCCAAACACATGGTCATCCTGACTTTCTAGATTGGATATTCACGCACTTTCAGGATGGGCACCTTGATTGCTTCATACCTACTCATGTTGGTGCTTATCTGTGATGTGTCTGGGGGTTGTGGCTTCGGATCCAGATTATGTGTTTCTTCTTCTCCTTTGTCTTACATGGTTGATCAATCTTCAGATCTTAAACTGTTTGTACGTTAACAACAAGCTCTGATACCAATTGTTAGGCCCTTAATCAACTGTAGAGGGGGGTGAATACAGTTAATACGATCAACTAGACAAAACTTCAACATAATCAAACAGTTTTTATATCAATCTTATAAAAACTTATTACACAAGTACTCTCTCGAAAGGATGAAAAAATATCCTTGAGAGCTACTAGTGTAATAACTCGAATTTTTGAGACTTTGTAAAAACATTTAATGAATAGAAACCCTGATGGACAGGGAAAGCTTTTTATCCCACACAATGTATTGCATGAGAAAATGAGTTTCGGAGTTGATATTATGATTATACGTACCAAATGAGTGTATGTAAACGCTATTAGTTTTCGAAGAAAATGAACTTCGAAAAACGACCATATTTACGAATCATCGAGGATTACAGGAATCACAATCTAATTACGAATTTAAAACCCTAGGGATTTATATTCAAGCATGATAATTTAAAACACAAGGAATAAATACGAAAGGATTTACATCGCGAACCATTTATGAGAAAGTATTACGAAAATATTTAAGCGACCGAGCGAACGCGTAAACGATTAAATAAAAATAACGCACTAACTAACCATGATATAAAAGTAACCATGGTTATTTTATCAAATAGTGAGCTATGGTGTAGGATGATCAACCAAGGATATCAAATAGTAAGCTAAAGAGCTAACTAAGTGGCTTAGCTTGTAATCTACCAATGCTAGCTAGTTTTGTCTCAAGATTTGGAAGCCAAGATCAAATCCTAGGATAGATAGTAAGGAATAACAATCAAATAAAAGATATCACAAGCCTTATTTCCAAGAAGCAACCAAGGAAGCATCACAAAAACTCTCTCTTTCTCTCCCAACCTTCTTCATTCTGCTATTTCATCTAAAACAAAGAAATCAAATTCAAACCTTCAATCTCTAGTCATGGATAAATCCTCCCATTAATTCTTAAGATTCCTACCAACCAAAATAAGGTAAGATAAATCTTTGAGCTATTTTTATCAAGGTTTGATGGGTGAAATAAAATCAAGAAAGTTGATAATGAATAGTATGAATAGTAACTCTTCTTTGGTTTCTTGATTTTAATGGTTGGTTTAGGTTCCAAAAACTATACTAAGCACTCCCGGGTTACGCCAGGCACTGACATCTGAGAGAGCCATTAGACTAGGATACCCAGGGGACTTCAGAGCTGCTTCCCCAGCCATAGCCCACAGAGAGATTGATGGGATCGAGCTCCGTACCCGGGTTCAGATGAGGATGATGGCGGTTGGAGGATACATCCCGGTAGTTGATGTAGAGTTGATGTTGGCAGGAGCGATGAGGAGGGTGCGTGACCTCACGCACAGTGACAGTGACTGAGGGACTAGTGACTATTTATGGACCTTGAAGAAGGCTGGGTGACTTGTCACCAATTTTGATAGGATAGCTAGTAGTAGACAGCGTTCCCAGCCCTTCAGGGTACATGACTTATGTATTTGCATTTCAGTATTCAGGACAAGTAATGATGTATTATAATCAAGTCATGTATGAACTCGGTTAGTTGTTTTGTCCCCCGGATATAAGTGGGAGACCCTATGGTATATATATCTAGCAGTTATTTAGAAATGGATTTCCATATTATTGCACCTGATAAAAACATGCTAGATAATAAATGACATGCTTACATATGAATAAATTAATCCAACTATAAAATAATTGCAACTATATTGACAAATTTTCATTATCAGAACAATGCCACCCCGTAAAAGAGGAACCATGGTACAGCCCATAAAATCTGTTAACCAACAACGGAATGAACCTGAATCTGTAGTGAATGAAGAAAGTGAAGAGGACCTAGACTATAATGAATATGATGAGGAAGAATATGTAGAAGAAGAGGCTGAGGATACCCATCAGGGAGGGAATCCCATGAATGGGTTTATGGAACTTTTAAGAGCAAATCTGAACCAACAGCCTATTCCACCACAGCCGCATGCTGCCCAACAGACTGCAGCCACTGTCTTCAGGGCTTTCAAATCTCTCAAATCCCCAGAGTTTCTAGGATCTGCCGACCCCGTTGAAGCACGGACCTGGCTCAAAGAGATAGAAAAGTCCTTCGAGATACTAGGTGTAGAGGAACGAAACAAGACCATTTTCGCTTCTTACATGCTAAAAGGAGAAGCTAATTACTGATGGGAGTCTAAACAAAACCTAGAGACTGATGTTGTGATTCCATGGGATAGATTTACCCGACTGTTCTTAGACAAGTATTTCCCTAGGTTTATGGAAACCCGGATGGAGATTAAGTTTCTAGAGTTGAAACAGGATAAGTTAACTATGGCAGAGTATAAGGCCAAGTTTACTGAGCTATCACGATTTGTGCCTGAGTTCGTGAATACCGAAGAGAAGAAAGCGCGAAGGTTTCAGCTTGGTCTGAAACAGTGGATCCAAAACCGAGTGGCAGTACTAGAGCTGACAGATTATGCCACCTTAGTACAGAAAGCCTCGATTGTTGAAGCTGGCAGTGGGCAGAGTGTGAAGGAAAAGGAAAATAGGAAGAGGAAGATAGGAAGCCAAGGAATAGGAACCGGGAACAGGAGCCTTCCAAGAAGGTTCGTCAGGGGAGTGGTGTCCCAACCTGCGAGAGGCCCTGGATTCAGAAAGGCTCCAAGTGAGAGTGTTGGCCAGGGTGGCGGACAATCTAGGGCAATGTTTCATAGCCAACCCCGTTCCCCAATACCGGAGTGTCAAACCTGTAGGAGGAGACACCTTAGAGTGTGTACCCAGGTGAGAGCCCCTCTGAAATGCTACAGGTGTGACCAAATCAAACACCTTGCCAACAACTGCACCCGACCCAATGTGACGTGTTTCCAATATGGGAAGGTAGGACACATGAAAAAGGATTGCCTGACATTGAAGCCCCCAGTCTCAGGGATGAGCAGAGCTGCATCCAACCGACCCCCAGCTACTAGGACCTTCAACATGACCGTTCAGGATGCTGTCCGAAACACTGACGTGATAGCAGGTACCCTTTTATTAAATTCCAAACATGCAAATGTCCTATTTGATTCTGGAGCAACCAAGTTATTTATATCTCAAGATTTTGCTAAAAAGTTAAAACTTAACGCCATACCCTTACGTGAGGTATTATAAGTGGAAATAGCAAACAAAGAAATAATTCATGTGAATCAAGTACACCCTAAATGTAAGTTAAAATTAGAAGGGAGAGACTTCGAGGTTGACCTAATCCCATTTACGTTAGGAGAATTTAATGTAATCTTAGGAATGGATTGGTTATCCAGTAATAGAGCGCAAATAGATTGTGAACGGAAGAGGGTGAAGATAAGAGTGCAAAATGGAAAAGAAGTAGTGTTTAGAGGTCAATGACAGACCCAAAAATTTCTGACCATGCTACAGGCGGAAAGATTATTAAAGAAAGGTAACGAGGCCTATTTAGCTTATGTGATGGATACAAAGAAGGAAGTTCCTAACATACAGGACATACCCATAGTAAATGAATTCGAGGATGTATTTCCAGAAAACTTACCAGGGTTGTCACCAGACAGAGAAATAGAATTCACTATAGAATTAGCACCAGGAATGGCACCAGTGTCAAAGGCCCCATATAGGCTAGCCCCAGTTGAAATGAAGGAATTAGCTTTTCAACTGCAAGAATTATTAGATAATGGAATGATAAGACCCAGTGTGTCGCCATGGGGAGCGCCAGTACTGTTCGTAAAGAAAAAGGATGGCAGTATGAGGTTATGCATAGACCATCGAGAATTGAATAAGCTGACTATTAAGAATAGGTACCCTCTTCCTAGGATTGATGACCTATTCGATCAACTCAATGGAGCTGTGTATTTTTCCAATATAGATTTTAGGATAGGGTATCACTAGTTGAAAATCAAACCTAAGGATATACCGAAGACTGCTTTTCACACTGGGTATGGACACTATGAGTTCTTAGTCATGTCGTTTGGGCTAACCAATGCACCCGCAGCCTTTATGGATTTGATGAACAGAGTGTTCAAAAGTACCTAGATATATGTGTGATAGTTTTTATAGATGATATTCTAATATACTCAAAGACAGAGCAAGAACATGCAGAACATTTGAGGATAGTCTTAGAAATCTTGTGGAATGAGAAATTATATGCCAAGTTCTCGAAATGCGAGTTTTGGTTAAGGGAAGTTCAGTTCTTAGGACATGTGGTGAGTAGCAAGGGAGTTTTAGTTGACCCCGCCAAGATAGAGGCGGTATCTAACTGGGAAAGACCAACTATCCCAACAGAGGTTAGGAGCTTTGTGGGTTTAGCAGGATATTACCGAAGATTCGTGCAAGACTTTGCTAAGATAGCCGGTCCACTGACTAGACTTACCCG
Source organism: Apium graveolens (assembly GCF_009905375.1). Classification (NCBI taxonomy): domain Eukaryota; kingdom Viridiplantae; phylum Streptophyta; class Magnoliopsida; order Apiales; family Apiaceae; genus Apium; species Apium graveolens. Next base: position 50,936,502 of record NC_133647.1, on the reverse strand, counting down.
GAAGACAGAAAAGTTTGTATGGACAGAGAAATATGAGGAAAGCTTTCAGGAACTGAAAAGGAGGCTGGTGTCAGCACCAGTGCTCGCTCTTCCCGATGGAAAGGGAGAGTTTGTGATATACAGCGATGCATCGCTTAAAGGATTAGGATGTGTACTTATGCAGCACGGCAAAGTTATAGCATATGCCTCTCGGCAATTGAAGGATTATGAGAGCAAATACCCGACGCATGATCTAGAATTAGCAGCCATAGTGTTTGCCCTGAAAATTTGGAGACACTACCTGTACGGTGAGAAATACGAGATTTACATAGACCATAAGAGCCTCAAATATATTTTTACTCAGAAAGAGCTGAACATGAGAAAGCGGAGATGGTTAGAGTTGATTAAAGACTACGTCTGTGAAATTTTGTATCACCCGGGTAAAGCCTGAAGGGTTTTAGCACATAAACGCAGCGAAAACGTAAATTTAAATCTTAAAAAACTAACCCTCCGCAGGATCCATGCGAAAAATAATATTTAATTCGTAGTTCAGTATGTTTACCTTAAGAAGCTTTACGTTGATGTAAAGATAGAGGTCTTTAATAGTGATCCAAGAATAACGAGCGGAGATCCTAAGCAGCTGCTCCTCAAGTGTGAAGCACTCCACCGGTATCCACCAAGAAAATGATGTAATGAAGGAAGAGGAGGTGGAGAGAATTAGGGTTTTGTAAATCTTTTGGTTGAGGCAAAAATAGGGTCTAAAATAGTATATTTATAGGCAAAATTTTCAGCTGAAAATTTTCAAATAAAATATTATTATTATTAACCCTTTATTATTCTCACTAATAATTAAAATACCTTTTAATTATTAATCCTTTTTCTAAACACTTTAGAAATAATTCTCTCACTTGATTTAATTTCCAAAAATTAAATTCTTAATTAATAATATTAAGAACTTTTTCTTAATTAATTTATAATCAATTTAATCTCATTTAATCAATTATCAAATTTGCCAATTAATTATTTATTTTATAAATAAATAATTATCAGTCATTATTAATTAATTTCTCCACCATTAAATCACTCTCTTTTATGGTGTGACCATGTAGGTTCAATATTAAGCCGGTAGTACAAATAAATAATAATAAAACTATTTTATCATTATTTAAATAAATTCTCTAATTCATTAAATATGATTAATTAATTAATCATATTTAATCTATATCGTGAGGGATGCTTCTCAGCATATCGCGACTATCCGGATAATACGAATTCACTGCTTAGAATACCAAGAACCTATTCAGTGAGTAGTTACCGTACAATTAATTCCTTCTACCCTACAATGTCACGATTAAATACAAGGCATGGAACTTGTGTCAAGCATATCTTATTTAATCACTTGCTTTCCCATTCACTATGCTTAGTTCTATTTAATGTAAATTAGAAACTCCTTTCTAATTTCAATCACTCTGGCCGGAGATTCCTGAACTAACATAAGTGGATCAGCATTGAACATTCTCTTCCTACACTGGAAGGGGTAGATCCTTTATTGATCATACACTATCTTCGTGTACAAATTCCTATACCCAGTAGAGCCCTTATAATTGTCCCTTGAGACTAAGAACTAAACCAAAGCATAGTTCAGTGTACACAAGATGACTATGATGACCTCAAGTCTAAGGATACTTGTACAACTATCACTATATGAATAACTGCTGACACGTGAGTGAACTCCATCAGTTGTTCAGCTATGTGAGTCATGTTCAGTGAACTTATTCTATAATAAGCACCTATATACTAGCTATAGTGTCACCACACAAATGTCTATGAGAACAGACATCCTTCATAATGAAGCAAGCATAGTATGTACCAATCTTTGCAGATTATTAATTACCAGTTAGTAATCCTACGACCAGGAACTATTTAAGTTTAGAGTTATCATCTTTTAGGTCTCATTATTATGATCTCATCACAATCCATAAAAAGCTTTACTCTAAACTGTGGTATTTCTTATTTAAACATTTAAATAGATAGAGCCCGCAATAAAAACAAAACAAGTCTTTTATTAATATCAATGAAATCAAAATAGATTACATAAAAGTTATTCCTAAATCCTCATACATGATTGGACTTAGGACATATCTCTTTCAATCTCCCACTTGTACTAAAGGCAATCACTCTGGTATCTAATACCCATCTTGTCTTTATGACGATCAAAGTGACTCTGAGAAAGTGGTTTTATGTGTGGATCTGCTACGTTGTTATGTGTGTCAAGTCTCTCGACGTTGACATCTCCTCTATTTTCAACTCAGATTCACCACCAAAAACAAGAAAAATGTCATGAGTCCTTCGCAAGTACTTAAGGATGTTTTTCACTGCTTTCCAGTGGTCTTCACCTGGATTGGACTGATATCTGCTCGTTACACTAATTGAATAAGCAACATCAGGCCTTGTACACAATATCGCGTACATGATAGATCCTATTGCTGAAGCATTAGGAATCTTACTCATACGCTCTCTTTCCTCAGGTGTCTTAAGAGACATTTTTTCGGAAAGGGATACTCCATGGCTCATCGGTATGAGACCTCTTTTTAGAGTTTTCTATGCTAAACCTCTTAAGCACTTTCTGGATGTATGTACCCTGGGTAAGACCTATCATTCTTCTAGATCTATCTCTATAGATCTTCATACCGAGAATGTAGGATGTTTCTCCCAAGTCCTTCATGGTGAAGTTCTTTGATAGCCATACTTTGACTAATTATAGCATCGGTATATCATTTCCTATAAGAAGTAAGTCATCCATATACAATACAAGAAATGTTACCGCGCTCCCACTAACCTTCTCGTAGACACATAATTCATCTATGTTTTTCATAAAACCAAACTCTTTAATTGTCTCATCAAAACGGATGTTCCATCTACGAGAAGCTTGCCTTAAACCATATATGGTTCGCAGCAGCTTACATACTAGGTTTTCATTTCCCTTAGAAAGAAAACCCTCTGGCTGTGTCATATACACTTCCTCCTCAAGTTCCCCATTGAGGAAGGCCATTTTCACATCCATTTGCCAGATCTCATAGTCGTAGTAAGCAGCAATCGCAAGCAAAATCCGAATTGATTTTAACAGGGCTACAGGCGAAAAAGATTCATCAAAGTCAATCCCTTGCCTTTGTTTGAATCCTTTTGCCACAAGCCTGGCCTTATAGGTCTCCACCTGGCCATATGCTCCAATCTTTTTTTTGTATACCCACTTGCACCTAATAGGCTTAACACCTTCAGGCGCCTCAACCAAAGTCCATACTTGGTTGGTATACATAGATTCCATTTTGGATTTCATGGAACTATGCCATTTCTCTGAGTCAACACTACTCATAGCCTCATTATAGGTCACAGGGTCATCATCATCAATGATTGACAACTCATTGTCATTCTTAATGACAAGGCCATAATACCTCTCAGGTTGGCGAGACATTCTCCCTGTCCTACGAATGGGCTGTTCCACAGAAGGTTGTTCAGTCTGAACAGGTGTTTCCAATTGATCCGTAGTAGTTTGTGCTTCTTGAACTTCATCAAGTTCAATTTTGCTCCCACTGTTTCCTTCAAGGATAAACTCCTTTTGCAAGAAGGTAGCATGTCTGGAGACAAACACCCGATGATCGGTGTAAAAGTAATACCCCAAAGTCTCTTTAGGATATCCCACAAAATTACATTTTACGGATCGAGATTCCAGCTTATCTGGGTCAACTTTCTAGACATAAGCTGGACATCCCCAAATCTTAACGTGTTTAAGACTCGGTTTCCTTTCTTTCCATATCTCATATGGTGTTTGAGGAACAGATTTGGAAGGCACCTTATTCAGTAAATATGCTGAGGTTTCCAATGCATAACCCCATAGGAATACTGGAAGATTAGCATAGCTCATAATAGACCGAACCATGTCTAACAAAGTTCGATTTCTCCTTTCAGATACCCCATTTAACTGTGGAGTATATGGAGGAGTCCACTGGGAGACTATACCATTTTCTTTGAGATAATCTAGAAACTCTCCATTCAAGTATTCACCACCTCGATCTGATCGAAGAGTTATAATATTGTGTTTGGTTTGTTTCTCCACTTCATGTTTATATTCTTTGAACTTTTCAAAGGCTTCAGACTTGTGTTTCATCAAATACACATATCCGAATCTAGATCTATCATCTAAGAAAGTAATGAAGTACGAAAATCCACCCATGGCTTGCGTAGACATTGGTCCACATACATCTGTGTGTACCAATCCTAGAAAATCTGCAGCCCTCTCTCCATGTCCACTAAATGGAGATTTGGTCATTTTACCTAATAGACAAGACTCGCATGTAGGATATGATTCAAAATCAAAGGGGTCAAGTAACCCTTCCTTATGCAATGTCCGCAGTCTATTTTCACTAATATGACCTAGACTACAGTGCCATAAATAGGTCAGATTTTCATCATCTCATTTTCTTTTATTAGTTTGTTCAATCTGAAGTAATCATGCTCTACGTCACATACATACAGACCATTATTTAAAATGCCACATCCAAAAAGAACATTATCTCTAAGGATAGAACATTCATTATTCTTAATAATAAATGAAAAACCATCCACATCCAACATAGGAATAGAAACAATATTCCTCACAATAGAGGGAACGTAATAACAATTATTCAAAATAATAGTCTTTCCCGTAGGCATATGTAAACTAAATGATCCTACATATATGGCCGCAACCCTTGCTCCATTGCCCATACGTAGAATCACCCCATCTTTTTCAAGAGTCCTACTTCCCTTTAGTCCTTGCAACGAATTGCAAATATGAGAACCACAGGCGGTATCTAATACCCAAGTAGAAATTTGACGTAGTGACATATTAAATTCGATCATAAACATGCCTGAATCAGAAGCGGTAGTCTTACTACCCTTCTTCTTCTTCAATTCTGCAAGGTAAACCTTGCAGTTCCTCTTCCAGTACCCCAACTTGTTACAGTGAAAACAAACAGCTAAATTAGGACCAGTCAACTTGTGAGCATCTAGTATGCTCTGGAGTGATAGTGCAGAAGACATGACGAATATAGTAAATCTGTAAATGATAAACACATAACAACACTTAGCAAATATTTAATTTAATTTCAAAACACTATATGAATCGGGTCTTTATTCATAAGTGTCTCCCACTAGTTTATCTAATTTTTTCAACCCCCTAAGTCAAAATTAAGTATTCATAATGCTAGTGGGAATAGGGATCCTACATTCCATCACACAACCTCGGTTGTGGCACGAAACGTCATATGATGTTCAATAGGCAGACAACTCTTGTCAATTACATCTTATGCTATTCCCTAATATAAGTTTAGCCTCTTGAATAATTGAGTCACGGTTGTGGCACGACAAATTCAATATTCTAAGTCAAGTCTAACCCAACATTTCGTACAATTGAATCAGTCTCCAACGGCCCACGGCTGTAGCACGTACCGACCTTTAGATTCTAATTCAATGTACACATCTCTATGTAATAGACAAGTATATCTTATTTCGAAATCAAAGCCCTCGGCTGTAGCACGAAATGACAATGATTTAAAAATAAGAACCACTTTCTACCATGTTGGAAGGCTATGACCGACACAAGCTCGTTGTGTCATTGGCCAATTACTACTTGATATTATTTAATTTTAGAGGGATTATATTACGTTACAATCATAATCATATTATAAAGAGATTCTTCCTTTTAAATTAAATATTTCAAATCAATAATCGATAATCAGATGATTCCCAGATCGGGTGGAGCATTGTCAAGAAGCGTCACTTAATAACCCTTTCTTACAGATAGAAATCTGTTGTTGACAGAATCATCCTTTCTCTCAATATTGAAAATTCATATTCAATTACGTGTTTCATAAACACAAGAATCTCATGATCGTATTTATAATATTTATTGTTAAGGCAAGAAACGATTCCTATTCTAGATTTTCTAGAGCACGTCTTATATTGATTTAAGTTCACCTAAATCTATAATCGCATGGTAAACATAGGCATATATCTCATATATAAAATTAAATAAACAAGTAAATGTAAAGTGCAATAAAGTAAATTTGTTTGGTTATGGCCCCATCCTATGTGATCTTTATCAAGCTCATGATAAAGATCAAGGTTAATCTAATATGGTGATGGAAATATATACAACTACTTATTACATAAGTCTTCTTCTTTGTTTAGACTTCTTGTATGCCTCGTTTTCTTCTTTGTATCACCTCCATTGGATAGCCTTCTTGAGTCTTCAATTACATTACATGATTGAAAGTAAAACTAATCTAATGAACTTACAAGAATAACTCGAGTTATATTCGAGATTTATGATTACAAAGATTGACGACATGCAAGTCGTATTTAAAACCAAAACTAAAACCATTACACTAAGGTCGAAAGGCCATAACCATCCACCATGCTCATACAACACATAAAAGCATGTTAAAACACATAATCTGATCTTAACATATCATATTATCCATGATCTAATCATAAAAAGAAAATATGACAAAAATTAGAAAAATCAGAATCAAATCAGAAAAACAAGAATCACTGTTTATGGGCAGTAAACGACGTCAAACGCCTTACAGACGAGTCGTTGATAGCTTTAGCTATCAGTTTTGTTCAGATGCTCGTTTATCTATGTACTAGGGTATTCGTTTGCATAAATCGGACACCAGACCCAGATTTCAGCAAATCTGCAGCAGCCAATTTAGAATCGGTATCTAATATGATTCTCATAATTAGAACAGACATAAATCATGTATATATCAGTATATATACAGATTACATAATCATCTTATGATTATACAACTCACATGAATATCATATATTTAAAACCATACATATATAAGCATATTATATCAACATCAAATCATGGTGAATCACGTACATGCTCATATATCGAAAACAGTTAAACACATAAACGAATTAAAAAACTTTTCGCAAGTAGCTCTGATGCCATTGAAGGGTTTTAGCACATAAATGCAGCGAAAACGTAAATTTAAATCTTAAAAAACCGAAACCCTCTGCAGGATCCATGCGAAAAATAATATTTAATTCGTAGTTCAGTATGTTTACCTTAAGAAGCTTTACGTTGATGTAAAGATGGAGGTCTTTAATAGCGATCCAAGAACAATGAGCGGAGATCCTTAGCAGCTGCTCCTCAAGTGTGAAGCACTCCACCGGTATCCACCAAGAAAACGATGTAATGAAGGAGGAGGAGGTGCAGAGAATTAGGGTTTTATAAATCTTTTGGTTGAGGCAAAAATAGGGTCTATAATAGTATATTTATAGGCAAAATTTTCAGCTGAAAATTTTCCCATAAAATATTATTATTAACCCTTTATTATTCTCACTAATAATTAAAACACCTTTTAATTATTAATCCTTTTTCTAAACACTTTAGAAATAATTCTCTCACTTGATTTAATTTCTAAAAATTAAATTTTTAATTAATAATATTAAAAACTTTTTCTTAATTAATTTATAATCAATTAAATCTCATTTAATCAATTATTAAATTTGCCAATTAATTATTTATTTCATAAATAAATAATTATCAGCCATTATTAATTAATTTCTCCACCATTAAATCACTCTCTTTTATGGTGTGACCCTGTAGGTTCAATATTAAGCCGGTAGTAGAAATAAATAATAATAAAACTATTTTATCATTATTTATATAAATTCTCTAATTCATTAAATATGATTAATTAATTAATCATATTTATTCTACATCGTGAGGGATACTTCTCAGCATATCGCGACTATCCGGATAATACGAATTCACTGCTTAGAATACCAAGAACCTATTCAGTGAGTAGTTACCGTACAATTAATTCCTTCTACCCTGCAATGTCACGATTAAATACAAGGCATGGAACTTGTATCAAGCCTATCTTATTTAATCACTTGCTTTCCCATTCACTATGCTTAGTTCTATTTAATGTAAATTAGAAACTCATTTCTAATTTCATTCACTCTGGCCAGAGATTCCTGAACTAACATAAGTGGATCAGCATTGAACATTCTCTTCCTACACTGGAAGGGGTAGATCCTTTATTGATCATACACTATCTTCGTGTACAAATTCCTATACCCAGTAGATCCCTTATAATTGTCCCTTGAGACTAAGAACTAAACCAAAGCATAGTTCAGTGTATACAAGATGACTATGATGACCTCAAGTCTAAGGATACGTGTACAACTATCACTATGTGAACAACTGCTGACACGCGAGTGAACTCCATCAGTTGTTCAGTTGTGTGAGTCATGTTCAGTGAACTTATTCTATAATAAGCACCTACATACTAGCTATAATGTCACCACACAAATGTCTATGAGAACAGACATCCTTCATAATAAAGCAAGCATAGTATGTACCGATCTTTGCGAATTATTAATTATCAGTTAGTAATCCTACGACCAGGAACTATTTAAGTTTAGAGTTATCATCTTTTAGGTCTCATGATTATGATCTCATCACAATTCATAAAAAGCTTTACTCTAAACTATGGTATATCTTATTTAAACATTTAAATAGATAGAGCCCACAATAAAAACAAAACATGTATTTTATTAATATCAATGAAATCAAAACAGATTACATAAAAGTTATTCCTAAATCCTCATACATGATTGGACTTAGGACATATCTATTTCAAAGCCAATGTGGTGGTTGACTCCCTTAGTAGGAAGGAAAGACTCAAAATGATAATGTCATCTGAGGAATTAATTAAAGAATTTGAGAAAATGGAAATTGACGTGAGGAGGGTCGGTAAAGGAACAGAAGGATTATTTGAGATTAAGCTAGTGTCGGAACTAACTGAAAAGATACGAGTATGTCAGGAAAAGAAGATGAGTGACGAAAGAGGAACATTGACCGGTGAAGAAGTGAGATGCGAGAGGGACGAGAAAGGGATCATGAGGTATGCGTCCCGAATTTGGATTCCAAATGTGCAAGAGTTAAAGGACGAGCTGCTGCACGAAGGGCACATCTCCAGATATTCAATCCACCCAGGAAGTACGAAGATGTACTGCGACCTTAAGGAATATTATTGGTAGCCTAACATGAAGAGAGAAGTAGAAGAGTGGGTCAGCAAGTGCTTGACATGCCATAGAGTGAAGGCTGAACATCAGCGACCTAGTGGACTATTACGGCCCCTGGAAATTTCGGAATGGAAATGGGATCATATAGCCATGGATTTTGTGACAGGCCTACCAAGGACAAAGACCAATCACGACGCCATATGGGTTATCATAGATAGACTGACCAAGTGCGCACACTTCCTACCAATCAACGAAAGGTACACCGTAGACAAGCTGGTTGATATCTACTTAAAGGAAATTGTAGTGAGACACGGCGTTCCTGTTGCCATAGTGTCAGATCGAGACCCAAGGTTGAATTCCCGATTTTGGAGAAGCTTCCGGGAATGGTGGGACTCATCAGGAAAAGACTGGTAGCAGCTCAGGACAGACAAAAGAAGACGCCGACCGGACCAGGAAGGATAGGGAATATGAAGTAGGAGATTCAGTGCTATTGAAGGTATCTCCGTGGAAAGGAGTGATGAGATTTGGGAAGAAAGGGAAACTGAGCCCCAGATTCATAGGACCCTTTAAAATTTTGATGAGAATAGGACCTCTAGCTTACGAGCTCGCCTTGCCTCCTAATCTGCAATAAGTGCACAACGTGTTCCACGTGTCCATGTTAAGGAAGTACCATGCAGATGCACGAGATATAATAGAATACGAACAGGTAGATTTACAACCAGACCTGACCTACATCGAGCAACCAGTAAGGATAATGGACCAAAAAGAACAAGTTCTGAGGAATAAGACTGTGAAGCTGGTTAGAATCTTGTGGAGGAATCAAAATGTCGAAGAGTCAACTTGGGAACTTGAAGACGCAATGAGGAATAGATATCCCCACTTATTTTCTAATTGATTCCGGGACGGAATCCTTGTTAGAGGGGAAGACTGTAATAACTCAAATTTTTGAGACTTTGTAAAAACATTTAATGAATAGTAACCCTGATGGACGGGGAAAGCTTTTTAGCCCACACTATGTAGTGCATGAGAAAATGAGTTTCGGAGTTGATATTATGATTATACGTACCAAATGAGTGTATGTAAACGCTATTAGTTTTTGAAGAAAACGAACTTTAAGAAACGACCATATTTACGAATTATCGAGGATTACGGGAATCACAATATAATTATGAATTTAAAACCCTAGGTATTTATATTCAAGCATGATAATTCAAAACACAAGGAATAAATACGAAAGGATTTACGTCACGAACCATTTACGAGAAAGTATTACGAAAACATTTAAGCGATCGAGCGAACGCATAAACGATTAAATAAACGTAACGCACTAACTAACCATGGTAGAAAAGTAACCATGGTTATGTTATTAAATAGTGAGCTAAGGTGTAGGATGATCAACCAAGGCTATCAAATAGTAAGCTAAAGAGCTAACCAAGTGGCTTAGCTTGTAATCTACCAATGCTAGCTAGTTTTGTCTCAAGATTTGGGAACCAAGATCAAATCCTAGGATAGATACTAAGGAATAACAATAAAATAAAAGATATCACAAGCCTTATTTCCAAGAAGCAACCAAGGAAGCATCACAAAAACTCTCTCTTTCTCTCCCAACCTTCTTCATTCGGCTATTTCATCTAAAACAAAGAAATCAAATTCAAACCTTCAAGCTCTAGTCATGGATAAATCCTCCCATTAATTATCAAGCTTCCTACCAACCAAAATAAGGTAAGATAAATCTTTGAGCTATTTTTATCAAGGTTTGATGGGTGAAATAAAATTAAGAAAGTTGATAATGAATAGTATGAATAGTAATTTTTCTTTGGTTTCTTGATATTAATGGTTGTTTTAGGTTCTAAAAACTATACTAAGAACTCCCAAGACTTCACCATCATCAAAAATACATCTCAAGCTCTCAATAAAGGTATAAATCTTTGACCCAACCTTATTTCAGATTCAAGTTCAAGATCCTTTTAGTATATAGTTGTAAACCTAGTTTTGGTGGGAGTATTGTTGTAATCTTGATGTTTAGATAAGTAGATTTAAGGTTGATTGTTGTTGCCTCAAGAACATGATGTTATTGAGATGATTTAGTGTGATTATGATGATATGTTGATTGTTGGTGGTAGTATAAATATTTAAGCCATAAACAAAACTCCAATCGTAACCATAATCTCGCTAAAACGAACAAACCATAACTTTAAGTTTCTACAGAAAGTCCCGAAGATGTAAACTTTGTTTTCTTCAAAAATAATCCTTTATTATGATATAAAATGTTATAATGATCGTTTAAACGCTTGAATCGCTTGATTCCGATTTACGGATCAAAAGTTATGTCCGTTTTACTAAAAGTGATTTACGCGACAAAAACTGCTACAAATTACGAACTTTGAAAATAAAAAGGATTGACTTAAATGTGTTCATAAATCATGAAATTTTTATAGGGAGTATAAAATTGATTTTCCTAACTCCCATAAAAATTACAAGTGAAAATAATAATTTTTCAATTTTATAAAAATATTGGAGTCGAGACCGCGCGATTAAAAACCGTAGAATCCATAAGCGTAGCCGACGACGAAAATGAAAATGGACTTAAGATACTTTGGAAAAGGTAGCCACCATATAGAGAATAAGGACTTAAAGAAACAATAAGGGTAATATAAGTTGATAGGGTGCATAATAAGTAGCGCATGAGTGCGAGTCGTCGTAAATTAGAACGGGACCGAACGAAACGAATTGTGTTTATGATTATAGATTTCCGAGCGGAACCTAGAGCATCCTCCACCTCGAGATACCCAGGAAAGTTTACGAACCCAACTCCATTTACTATTGTGTTGTGAAAGGATTGTTTTATTATCATTGCATAAATACCATGCTTGCCATGATACGTAGGATTGAATTTTCGCATAATGTAGCGATGTTGTACGATAAGTGATAGGGAATAAATAAGTCCTGATTATGTAATTAATATTGTATTAATTACATATGATTTGGGCCACAAGGCCCAATAAGATGATGTATGACATTCATACCAAAAAGGTTAACACATTGATCAGGCCTGATGGACCAGATCAGGCCTGATGGAACAAAGAAGGCCCAAAACCCTGAATATTAATTAATTTTATAATTAATAAGGGAGAAAACAGCTATTAAGATAAGTCCCAGTGGGGATATAAATCCTTGTAGATTGGCCTCCAAGGAACCTCATGGGATAAGAAATCAGCTTCCTATTTCCTAGGACTCCAAAGTCCATTCTAATTCGGAGACTTGCCCACCAAGTCTCCTAACCCAAGTCCAATTCAAGGACTCCCAACACCTATATAAGGGGTCTCACCCCATAACTCAGAACTATATTTTTTGACTTGATCCTTGGCAATCAGCAAGGTACGTAGGCATCTTGTTAAGGCACATTGAGTAACGAAACACAAGAGCAGTCAAACCGAGCCTCGAAGCTCACGTTCCTTAGTAATAGATACAGCAATTATTATACCTTAGTTTTTTATCCATAACATTTGGCGCCGTCTGTGGGAAAGCACAACAACAACCATGGCGAGAACATGGAGAACAAGTAGCGTCCTTGAAGGAGGAACACCCGTGGGGACAACCCAAATGATTTCTTCAACCGTGGATGTACCTCCACATTCAACCTATGTCGTCACTCAAGGAGGAGCCCGGATATGGGCAACTGAACTTCAACCTCAAGGGACGATTCCCCCGGTTCCTCAAGGTACGAATCCCCAAATTCAACAACTACATACACCTGTGAATTCTCGACCCATTGGGTATGAGTATTCCACTATTGTGACGACTAACCCCCCATATGGGATGCCCCTTTACCCCGAGGTTGGAGGAAGTGGACATGCTGGACGGAGTGAAGCACGGGGGCAACCACCCCCCCTACATACAAGGTTTGGCTCCTATCCCGGAGGATTAGAAATTTTCTGGTCCTTATACTGAGAGAGACTCTGGATCTTCGGATGATAAAGTGGCCCTGAGAAAGAGACGTGTTGGCAAAGAGCCGATGGCTGATGGTAACCAACATCCTAGGAGCACCCGAGGGGTGAATCACCAAGAAGTGCAGGGGAGAATCAAGGCCCATGAGGCTGAGATTCAAAGGCTGAAGCGCGACTAGGAGGCGCACCAGGTTTTCAGGCCCCCATTACTACCTAGGGGGAGAAATCCTCCTCCAATCATAGCCCTGGATGGTCCGACACAAAGAAGGGTTGTAGCCCTAAGAGCTGATCCAAGCAATCTTTTTCCCCTTGGAGATCCTGATGATCCTACTCCACCATTCACTGAAGAGATAATGAATGCTCATATCTCAAGGAAGTTCAAGATGCCCACTATCAAAGCTTATGATGGCACGGGAGATCCCGCTAATCATGTCAGGATATTCTCTAATGCACTGTTGTTGCTACCCGTGAATAACGTTATTATGTGTCGGGCCTTTCCTCAAACCCTGTTAGGTATGGATCAAAGATGGTATAGTCGCTTTCCCCCGAACTCTATTGGGTCCTTCAGAGAATTAAGTCAGGCTTTTATTAAGAAATTCATCAGCGAGAGAGTGCATGAGAAAAGTTCAGGTCTGCATGTTCATTTAGCAGGTAGATTGTATCAACAGTATGTTGTAGATGCTTTTTCATGTGTTGAGCAAGCCCGTTTATGGTGGCTGCACACTCACCAACAAAATCTGCGCAGTGATTTATACAGTAGTGTTGCTAAGAAATTTGTTAATGGTGAGACTACAACATCAAATGTTGGTAAAGGAATTATATTACCTGCTAATTTTCTTGGTTCAAAAAAGTACATGCAGGAAAATTTTCAGGATGCCCTAGCTGTTTGTCGATCCGTTGGATATCCTGACATTTTCCTCACAATGACATGCAATCCACTTTGGGATTAAATATTGCAAATGATGAAGCACTTACCTAGTTGCTCTCCACAAGACTCTCCTGACATAATATCACGCGTGTTCCATTTGAAGCTTGAGCAGTTATTGGACGATATTAAAAAGAACAGTTTTTTTGATACATGTATTGGAGGTATTTTTCGTAGAATAGAAATAATTAAAAAGTATTTTTGTATATTTCATTATTTTATTTTTAAATTTTTATTTTGCAGTGATGTACGTAGTTGAATTTCAAAAAAGAGGTTTGCCTCACGTGCATATGCTTATTTGGCTTAGTGTTGAATCAAAGAAGGAGTTGTCGTCAAATATTGACAAGTTTGTAAGTGTTGAGCTTCCTGACCCCGAATCTGATCCTGTTGGATTTGCTGATGTTCAGTCCTTAATGATGCATGGACCCTGTGGTCTGCAAACCCAAAATCACCCTGTATGAACAAAATGAAGTGCACAAAACATTTCCCAAAAAAGTAAGATTTCTTATTAACTATAATGTATTGTTTTTGTTAAAATAACAATATTAATTAATTGTCCTTGATTTTGGTAATAGGTACTGCTTTGAGACTTACTTTGATCAGTCTGGTTTTCCAATTTATCGAAGGTGTAAATCTGGGATTACTGTATCCAAAGGAAAGTGAGAACTTGACAATGGATGGGTCGTACCTTACAACAGGGACCTGTTGGTTAAATACTAGGGCTGTAATTTGAGTCGGGTGGCTCGCGAGCTCGCCCGGCTCGAACTCGTTTAAGTGGGCTCGACTCGGCTCGTTTAGTTAAACAAGCCGAGTTCGGGTAGAGGTTCCGGCTCATTTAATTACTCGAGCCGGCTCGACTCGACTCGTAAAATTAAACGAGCCGAGTTTAGGTATAAATTTAGGCTCGATCAAGTGTAAAATTAAATGAGCTGACTCGCCCAACTTGTTAAAATCGGCTCGTTTAGCTAAACGAGCTGGCTCGAGTCGACTCGTAAAATTAAACAAGTCGAGTTCGGGCAGAGATTTAGGCTCATTTAACTAAACGAGCTGGCTCGGCTCGACTCGATTAATCTCAGCTTGAATTACGCCCGTGTTATGGATCAAAAACTAAGGTATAAAAATTGCTGTATTTATTACTAGGGAACGTGAGCTTCGAGGCTTGATTTGACTGCTCTTGTGTTTCGTGACTCAATCTGCCTTAACAAGATGCTTACGTACCTTGTTGATTGCTAAGGATCAAGTCAAAAATGTAGTTCTGATTGGTGGGGGTGAGACCCTTTATATAGATATTGGGAGTCCTTGAATTGGACTTGGGTAAGGAGACTTTGTGGGCAAGTCTCTGAATTAGAATGGACTTTGGAGTCCTAGGAAGTAGAAAGCTGATTCCTTATCCCATGAGGTTCCTTGGAGGCCAATCTACAAGGATTTATGTTCCATTAAGGCTCATCTCAATAGCTATTTTTCTCCCTTATTAATTAATTACGAAATTAATTAATATTCAGGGTTTTGGGCCTTCTTTGTTCCATCAGGCCTGATCTGGTCCATCAGGCTTGATCAATGTGTTAACCTTTTTGGTCTGAATGTCATACATCTCCTTATTGGGCCTTGTAGCCCAAATCATGAGTAATTAATGTAATATTAACTACGTAATCAGGATTTATTTATTCCATTTCATTTGCCCCCCAACTTTTGGGAAATAGTGGCTAGGTTTCACAGAAGTTAAGTTCACTTGTTCCCTTACAGGGTATCGTTTTGCGTAAAATATGGAGCGACCTACATATTTACAACGATTTGCTTTAATCCCTATTGTTAGGAATTATCTCAATTTCCAGGAATTTTTCCTTTAATTCCGGGATTTTCCCTTAATTTCCAGGAATTTTCCCTTAAATACGGGATTTTTCCTTAATTTCCAGGAATTTTCCCTTTAATTCTGGGATTTTTCCTTTAATTCTGGGATTTTTCCATAATTTCTAGGAATTTTTCCCTTAATTTTCAGAATTTATCCTTAATCTGGATTTATTCTCAATTTTCGGCTCTAAATCGATCAGGAAATGTTTCAAATTGACCAGGATTCCTGATCAAAATCGATCAGGATCCTGATCGAATTAGCTCTTATTCTGTCTCTCTGGTCGATGGAATTTCAAACAGGATTTGTGCCAAAATCGACCAGGATTCCTGATCGAAATCGATCAGGATCCTGATCAAACTAGCTGACATTTTATCTCTCTAGTCGATAGAAATTCGACCAGGATTTGTGCAAAAATCGAACAGGATTCCTGATCGAGATCGGGCAGGATCCTGATCGAACTAGCTTAAGACTTGTCGTCCTAATCGATCATATTTCGACCAGGATTCCTGATCGAAATCGATCAGGATTCTAACCCAATTAAACAAGCTTATTCTTTTTTGTTCGAATGAAAATTTGATCAGGATGTTATTCTTTGTCGATCAGGACTCTGATCGAACTAAATGGCTTTTTACCCTTTTAATCATATGAAACATCGATCAAGATTCTTCCTTTCATCGATCAGGACTCTAATCGAACTAAATGGCTTTTTACCCTTTTAATCGAATGAAATATCGATCAACACTCTTCCTTTCGTCGATCAAGACTCTGATCGAACTAAATGGCTTTTTACCCTTTTAATCGAATGAAATATCGATCAAGACTCTTCCTTTCGTAGATCAGGACTCTGATCGCACTAAATGGCTTTTTACCCTTTTAGTCGAATGAAAATTCGATCTGGATTCCTACCTTTTGTCGATCAGGACTCTGATTGAAACATTTCTTCAAAATACTGGTCAATTTTTGACCCTTCCGTTTCCATCTGTGCTTCTAAAATATCCCTAAAACTTCCCCATAGTGGGCTTTCCTCAAGTTGGGCCTTGTTGTATGGGCCTTAAAACACCTCGTATTCCGAGCTTTTCGCCTATAAAAGAGAAGTGAGAAGTGAGAATCCTCACTTCACTCCTCATTTCTCAAATCTTGTCTCAAAAAAACTCTCTCAAATTTCTCTCTTAGGAAGGCAATTTTCGACGACCTCAGCCACCGCAGTTCCACCACCTTCAAGCTTTTTCTGGGTTTCAAGCCTTCATTCGAAGAATATCAATGGCGGATCGTGATCTAGCTCGTTTGGGGAAGATGAACACTTCTAAGAGAGGTATTGCCATTTAAATCCAATCTCCGTACACTTCTTTAATTGATATGATAAACAATAGAGGCGATTAAATATCCCTCTTAATCTGAATTAGATTCATACAACCATGGTAACACTTTCCATGAGTTTGAGGGTAGGATTGTCTCCATGAACACCACGTATAAACTTCCACCCCACCTTAGAATTACCCCAGCCGCCCCTGGGGATAGGACATATAACTGGGAGGGCGACACTCTGTTTATTTATCGAGGAGCCCTGACCGCGGGTCTTAGGTTCCCATTTCATGAATTTATTCCTCATTTACTTGCAGACGTAAAAATCAACCCTTGTCAACTCCCTCCTAATGCATGGAGGAATCTTATCTGTTTTATGGTTTTGTGTCTTATAAATAAATTTCCTCTTTCCGTAGTTGTCTTTAGGAAAGTTTTCCAATTTTATAACAGTTCCATGGGTCAACCGGGCTGGGTTTTAATTCGTCAACGACCCAAAATTCCCCATATTTTTTATAGCAACTCTATAGTTGAGAATAACCCTAAGTGGAGGGATGAGTTTGTTAGGCTAACCTGGGCTGGGGGTGATTGGGCCACACTATTCCGTAGGCCCTTTTGTAAAGTGTCAGATGGTAGTCCCGGTAGCATCAGGTTAATTGATGAGGAGGAGGTGGCCTATCAAGCCCTTATTTCAGATGATGGAAAAATAGACACTTGGACCCTTTTAGAGGAGTTTTGGTTGAAGAAAGTTGGTCTCTCTCAGGCCAGTGATAAAGGTAAATTTATATCTGCGTAACTATTTATTTCTTTCTTTTTATTACAACTTTATTATCTCCAGAAGTTTAATATTTTTCTTCTTTTTCTTTCAGCTTGCGAGGCCATTAACAACATCAACAGGCCTAAGGAGGGGGAATCTGGTCGCCAAAAGAGGGCCAAGCTGAACAGAGATCCCAGGGGCAAGCCTAATGCTCCCACCTTCCTTAAGCCCCACGTCCATGTTGTAGAGCTGGGGGATGATGTGGATCATCCACTTAAGGCGCACTCCTTTAGGCCTAAATGGGGCTTTAGTAGAAGTGGCACGGTGGTTGGATCCACCAAACATGCCAAGGACTGGTCGTACCACTCCATCACTCCCCACGACTTCACTGACATTGTCACGGGGAGTGACATTCAGACCATTGAGCTTCTGGGTTCTCAAGCCCAAGCTGCGGTAACATCCCTTTCTCTTCTCTTTAAATTCCAACTTTCCTCCTTTTTCTATAAACTTGTGTTAACTCACATTTCTTTGTGCAGAGCAACACTTACTTTCAGGCAGCCTTCATCAGGCTAGATCCTGGAAGGGGAATTCCGATGAGTTCGAAAGGGAGATGAAGAAATGGAAGGAGAAGGCCGAGGTCCTGCAGAAAAAGTTAGAGACGAAGGGGGGAGTTGTCTAAGGCTTATTCCGAGCTGGTTAAGCTTAGGAGTGATAAGGAAAAACTTATTGATGATTACATGGATTCTGATAAATTCAAGAATCTTATGGAAATCCACGATGAGGGTCTTTATTCTCTGCAGTTTACCCAGGGATGGGATGCAGTTGTGAAGGCTATCTCGGAGAAGCATCCTGGCTTAGTTAATCCCAAGGACTTTATAAGTACTGAACAGCCAGAGATAGAGGATAGCTTAGACGCCCTCTTCAACTCCCCTCAGCCGGATGACCGCATCTTGGATCCTAGCACTGCCTCTCCTCCTACTTCTCCCACAAAGGATGCTGAGAAGGATGTTGCTGATAAAGAGCAAGGGAATGAAGGCTCCCGCATGGAGGAGAAGTGTTTCTTATTTGTAATTTTTATTCATAACTTATTGTATTATGAACTTATTACCCTTCGGGGTCTATTTATGCTGTTGTCTTCTTCATACTTTTCTCCTTTAACTTTTCAGCACTTATTATGCTTTTTAAGAGAATGTTAAATGTCCAGAACTACTTGGCCCTTTGAGTTGTGCAACTAGCACTCCTTATAATAGAAGAATTCTTAAAGTCTTCTTCTTTTAATGATCAAAGCATGATCTTTGTTGAAATTACACAAAGTATTATCACAACTTGAATATCCAAAGATTGAAATAATTTCAAACTCATTAATATAAAGTCTGGTTTTCCAAAGCCTTACATGGTATGGGTTCAACCCTTAACAATAATGAATCAACAATATAAATCCTACTGGAATTAGAATATAAAATCCTACGCAACCAAAGCTTCAAGGTGCTTTTCAACCTACTTGTCGTTTTGACAAGTGAGAATCATGTTCAACTGATTTACACATAGTAAACCTTCAGGTTTTGTGCATGCCAAGTTCTCGGGACTTCAAAACCATCAATAGTCTCTAACTTGTAGGTTCCCCTTCCTTGAACGCTTTTAACCTTATAGGGCCCTTCCCAGTTTGGGGCAAGCTTTCCTTTCTGCCCTACTCCAGAGGCTTCCACTTTCCTAAGGACTAAATCTCCTTGCTTGAAGAACCTTTCCTTAACCCTTAGGTTGTAATAGAACGAAGCTTTCTTCTGATAATTCACTATCTTCGCATGTGCTTCATCCCGTACCTCATCGATTAAGTCCAAGGCTAATTTTTGCCCCTCCTCATTTACCTCAATATTAAAAGCCTGGATTCGGGGAGATGAGTGCGATATTTCTACAGGGACAACTGCTTATGTCCCATACGCAACATGAAGGGAGTGGCTCCTGTAGTGACTCTACAAGTAGCTTTGTAAGCCCAAAGTATTGGGAGTATTTCATCCACTCAATTATTCCTGGATTTCTCAATCCTCTTCTTTAGTCCATCTAGGATTATTCGATTTGCCACTTCCGCTTGCCCATTAGCTTGTGGATCAGCCACAGAGGTAAATCATAACTCAATCTCATTCTCTCCGCAATACTTCTTGAATTCTTCATTATTGAACTGTGTTCCATTATCGGTAACCAGGATACGGGGAATTCCATACCGGCACATGATATTTTCCCACAAGAATTATGCAACCTGCTTAGTTGTGATTTTGGCCAATGGCTTGGCCTCAATCCATTTAGTAAAATAATCAATGGCTACAATCAGGAACTTTCTTTGTGTCGTGGCCATGGGGAAAGTTCCAAGTATATCCATTCCCCACATAGCAAAGGGGATAGGTGAGTTGATGGAGGTCAGCATCTCGGGGGGTTGTCTAACGACAGGCGCATGCTTCTGACAGCGGTCACACTTCTTCACATACTCTTTGGCATCAGCCATCATTTCCGGCCAATAGAAGCCTAAACGGGTTATCTTATGAGCTAGCGCTCTGCCCCCCAAGTGTTGCCCACAGATACCTTCATGTACTTCTTCGAGAGCCAAGCGTGCCTCATCGGTCCTAAGACATCTTAAGTAAGGAACTACAGAAGATTTTTTATACAAAATCCCATCTATCAAGGAGTATCTTAGTGCTCGAACAGCCAACTTTCGTGCTTCAGTAGCATCATTTGGCAACCAACCGGTTTGAATATGGGTCTTAATGGGATCTATCCATGACGTCCCCAAACCAACAGGAGCTACAAGCTTAATATCAATGCTTTGTGTCTTCAAAATGCGGAAGTATACACTTCCTGAACTTTTCTCTATCTCAGATGAAGCAAACTTTGATAAGGCATTTGCCTTAACATTTTCCTCCCTTGGAATGTGCTTAACATGGCATTCATCGAATTGGGTCATTACAGCCCTTACTAGGTGGACATACTTAGCCATTGTATCATCCCTTGCCTCAAACTCTCCCTTTACTTGGGATAGGACTAACTTCGAGTCTCCACAGACCTTTAAGTTCTTGACTCTTAGTGTCCCTGCTAGGTCGAGGCCAACTATCAGAGCTTCATATTCTGCCTCATTGTTTGTGGTCGGGAAGTCTAACTTCATAGCATATTCAATCAAGAACCCATCAGGGCTTCGTAAAACTAGACCTGCTCCACTTGAATTTGTTTTTGATGCTCCATCAAAATAGAGAACCCAATATTCCTTCTCCTTATCATCCTTATCTTTGTCCTCCTTATCAACTTCCTTGTCTCGCAGTATAGTATCTTCCTGCCCCCCGACTTCTTGGTTAGGTATGTTTCATTCCACCATGAAGTCAGCCAATGCCTGGGCTTTAATTTTCGTTCGTGGCTTATACTTAATTTCGAATTCTCCCAACTCTATTGCCCATTTGATCAGCCTCCCACTAGCCTTGGGATTATGAATAATATTTCACAAGGGCTAATTTGTTAGTACTTCAATCCTATGAGCCTGAAAGTAGGGACGCAACTTTATTGAAGCCACTACCAGAGCTAGTGCAATTTTCTCAATAGTTGAATAATTCAACTCAGCTTCATGCAGAATTTTGCTGACATAGTATACGGGTTTCTGGATTTTCAGTTCCTTCTTAACCAACACAGTTGTAATAACCCCAATTTTTTTGGAATTTTGTGAAACCCTTATGAATAGTGATTTTGCTGATTATGCTGAATAAGAAAACTTTTCATGCCACACTATGTAGGGGTTCTTTTATTGATCTTCTGAGATATTATTAGTACTCTATGTGGTATATAAGTGTATGTAAAGATCGTCAGAATCCAAATCCGAACACTTTGATTTTCCCGAAAATCCACCAGATACCGAAAGAACTGAGTATAAGGTAACATGATAAAAAGGATTTAAAATTCAGGGATTATAAGAGAGGATCATAAAAGGAATATAATGTATTGAGAAAGGTTAAGGGAACCAAGTAATAAGATCCCGGGTATGATCCCTCAAACGATAAACGAGAACGAAAGTTAAGCGAACCGTATAACAGATCAGCGGTCATTAGCCAAGTGATTAGGAGTTAATCAAAGAGTTAGTGGAGGGTGATGTCATCTCACCAACAAGAAGAGGACAAGTGTGGGATGATGACATGAGCATGACAAAAAGGGAAGAAAGTGTTGGTTGATTCAAAACCACACAAAATTCACCATGGTTAAAAGTAATTAATCAAAACAAAGGGTAGCAACCAAGCCAAGGCAAAACAAATCACAAAACACAAATTAGAAGTTGACTTTTGCTTTCCAAGAACAAAAGCTCTCGGCCAAAACCAGAGCAGCAACTTCAAACTACCATATCTCCTTCAATACTCACTCAAATAGTATGTTCTATAGCTCTTTGGAAAGGTATTGAGATGGCCTACAACTCTTGTTCACAAGTCTCGTCCAAATAATCATGGTAAGACCCTCGTTTTGACAGTTCTTTCAATCTGACTTTTAGAAACTTCAAAACCTAACTTTGTGTTCTTGATTTCTTTGGAAAGATCAAGCTTGTAGGAGGCTCCCTAAGACTTCCTAGCTACTCTAATCACTCCAAGGAAGGTATAACACCTCCAAACCCTAACTTTAATTTGAGTATTAAGATGGTTTTGATGGTTATAGTAAATGAGAAGCATGATGCTTGTGTGTTTAGAGTTTGGATTGGATTTGTAGTGATTTGGATGTTGAAATCTTGTTTATAGTTAATGAAACTTAAGTATAGCTAGTAGTTCATGTGTGGGGTTGTATAAATTGTAAAATCTTGAGGTTTGGGGACTGATGTAGTAATGTTTGGATGAGGGTTGGTTGTATTGTTGGTTGTGAGTTGAATGGTGGTTGTTTGGAGTGGTTTAAAACTTGGTAATCGCGTAAATATAGCCGTCGTAATGCCCAATTTTATACAACTGCTTGTTCTTAGTGTTCGGGACAGATAGCTAACTATTTAATCTGTGACTTTTCTATTTTTAGTTAGATTATGTCGTAAGCTTCGTTTTGATATGTGGTTCGCTTGAATCCGATGTACGGTTTAGGAGAAACGACTGTTTTAAGTAACGGCGTTTCGCGAACGAACCATTACCCCTCACCTTACTTTTAAACATTGGTTAAGGACCTTAAGTGACTAACTGGGGTATGCAACAATTATGTAAAGTGGATTAGGCAGTTGGTAGAGTACTCGCGAAAGAATCGCCTTAAAATTCTTAATGGTTAATTTATTAAAAATGGTGGAGCCGAGGGTACTCGAGCGACTTAAGTGAATCGTTAAGCGCAAAAGCGAACGTTAGGGTCTAATTGGTTAAAGTATAGATTCTTAAGCGACTTTGGTTTAATTCCAACTTATATGTTGTCTATAGGTTACTAGACTCGTCCCAAGCCTTTTATCAACCCCAGTCGCTTAGGCAAGTTTTCTACCCATTATACTGTTGTTGTGATGTATATATGCATATGCATTATCTTGTGATAAGTACATGATTGTTCTTAGCAAATTTTGCGATATATTGAAGCATGCTGTAATAACCCCAATTTTTGGGAAATTTTTGAAACCCTTATGAATAGTGTTTTTGCTGAATGAGAAAACTTTTCATGCCACACTACGTAGGGGTTCTGTTATTGATCTTCTGGGATATTATTAGTACTCTATGTGGTATATAAGTGTATGTAAAGATCGTCAGAATCCAATTTCCGAACACTTTGATTTTTCCCGAAAATCCACTAGATACGGAAAGAATTGAGAAAAAGGTAACAGAATAAAAAGGATTTAAATTAAAGGATTATAAGAGAGGATCATAAAAAGGAATATAATGTATTGAGAAAGGTTAAGGGAACCTAAGTAATAAGATCCCGGGTATGATCCCTCAAACGATAAACGAAAACGAAAGTTAAGCGAACCGTATAACAGATCAGTGGTCATTAGGCAAACAATTAGGAAGTTAATCAAAGGGATTAGAGAGGATGATGTCACCCAACCAATGAGAAGAGGACAAGGAGGGGAGGATGACATCATGAGGATGATGCAAGCATGACATAAGAGGGAAGGAAATGTGGTGGAATATTAACCACACAAAGTCAAGGCTACAAAGGGAATTAACCAAAAAACAAGACAAAAAGCAACCAACCAAGCAAAACAAATCACAAAACACCAAACCTTCCATTTCTTCATGAAGCTCTCGGCTTCTTTCTTAAGAATTGGGAAGTCCAAGCTCCTCCACTTGCCATTTTACAAGGTAATTATCCTAGCTTCTCCTAGTTAAGTTACATACTTCCTAGAAATCTTAGCTTCAAAATCCTTTCCTAGCATTTCCTATAAATCATTCAAGAAGATGGTGAATAGTACTTTCTTGAAATTAATTTCTGTGTTCTTGATTTCTTTGAAAGAACAAGCTTGTAGGAGGTTAGATTAAGGCTTCCATGGGCATTCCAAGGACCTTTCATGGATTAAAAGCTTCAAGGAAGGTATAACTCTTCATGGTCTTAGTTTTAAGTTTTGTTGTTTAGATTTCCTAATGTTTAGATGATGGGTTAGTGTAATGGGTGTGTAATCATGTTTAGAGCTTGTTATGAGTAGTTTAGTTGGTGAGAGGCATGATTATTGTGTGTTTAGAGATTGGTTGATTTTGTGATATTTTTGGAGTTGGAAATCTTGGTTATTAGTTAATGAACTTAAGTAAACTCTTAGTTCATAATTGAGAAATAAGTATGAATTGGAAATATTGAATTGTTGGGGCTGTTGTAGTATGGTATGGATGGATGTTGGTTGTATGAATGATATGTGGTTGAATTGTGGTTGTTTTGAATTGGTTTAAAATTGAGAAATCGCGTAAACATAGCTGTCGTAATGTCCGATTTACTTTAGACTGCTTTTGTTCATAACATTAGGACCCGAGAACCCCCTGCTAGTTTATGACCACTGCCATGTTTAGATAGCTCATGTTACGAGCTTCGTTTTGATATGTAGTTCGTTCAATTCCGATGCACGGTTTAGGAGAAACGACCGTTTCAAGTAACGGCGTTTCGCGAACAAAACTTTTCCCCTCGCCTTACTTTGAAACATAGGTTAAAGACCAAAAAGGGTTAACTAATGTATGAAACATTTATGGTAAGTGTGTTAGGCAGTTGGTAAAACACTCGCGAAGGAATCGCTTTAAAACTCGTAAAGGTTAAATTATTAAAAATGGTGGAGCCGAGGGTACCCGAGTGACTTAAGCGAATCAGTGAGCGCAAAACAAGCGTTAGAGTCTAAGTTAGTTAAAGTATAGATTTACAAGTGACTTTGGTTTAATTCCAACTTACTTGTTGTTTATAGGTTACCAGACTCGTCCCGAGCCATTCGCAACCCCAGTCGCTCAGGCAAGTTTTCTATCCGTTATACTGTTGTTGTGATGTAAATATATGTATATGCATTATCTTGTGATATTGCATGATTGTTATTAGCAAATTTTGCGATATATTGGAGCATGCTAATATGGTATATATGCATGTCTGTTTCGTAATCTGGTTATCTATCTGTTAATTTCAATGCTTATAGTTGCATAATACCTATGCTAGAAATAAGCAAGTAGTTGCGTATACCCTTAGTATAGGGGATAAAAGGTGAACATATTTCTAAACCGGGAGTCGTTGTTCCCGAGTATATTATATATATATATATATATTTATATATATATATGGATATAGTTTTTAAAACTATTAATCGAATAAGGTTTATTCGATAACTTTAACTTTATTTTATTATTGAATATTATTTTGAATATTATTCGAAGGCGTATGACTCCTTTATATTAAATGAATATTATTTTGAATATTCATTCAGGACTTATGACTCCTTTTACTTTATTAATGAATATTATTTTGAATATTCATTCGGGGACTTATGACTCCTTTTATTTATTTATCTGAATATTATTTTGAATATTCATTCGGGGACTTATGACTCCTTTTATTTATTTATCTGAATATTATTTGAATATTCATTTGAGGGCTTATGACTCTTTTATATTATTTATTGAATATTATTTGAATATTCATTCGAGGGCTTATGACTCAGTTTATATTATTTAATGAATATTATTTGAATATTCATTTGAGGATCTATGACTCCGATTATTTGCTGAGGTATATTCTTTATTTTATTAAAGAATAAGGTGTCAATAATCAAACTTATTTTCGATTATTCAAATAAAGATAATACTTTCATATAAGTATATCTTTGGTTATTTAATACTCGTTTCAAGTATAAGTTTTAATACTTCTACTTCAATTATTTTTATAAAGATTATTCTTTATGGGAATATTTTTTAAATAATAATATTCAGTCATTTTCTAAATATTCTGGGGACTGATTTACTTCATTAAATCAGCTTTACTCCAAACACTCTATAAAGTGTTTTCGAGTCTTCAAAATGATTTTTAAAGTCAGAGCGGATCCCAAAACTCATTTTTATATTTAAGATCTTCCTTTTTAAGGGGATTTAAATACTCGCTCAAAACCTGGGGAATCCGGCTCTGTGGTGTATTTTATATTCGCAACGAGGTTGCAGTTTTGGTAAATGAATTGATTACTTGCCCAATGTTCGGGAAGTAAGCCCATCTAATTGAGTCGGCATAAGCGACAGGCCGGGGTACGGTCTATGAATTGTGTAAGTGGCTGGGTGGCAGTCCATCAACGCGTAAGAGGCCGGGTGGCGGTCCAGCACAAGGTCCTTATGAGGCCAGGGTGATGACTGGTGGGGGATTCATCCATCTACTAGTAGAAAAGGTTACTTATTGGTATCTTTGCCTGATCAGCAAGATATCTGGTTTATGCCAAAATTCTTTTCCTTCCAAATTTATTGGATATTGCAACTCTGTTCATACTTTACATGACAGAGGTTTTCAGGAAATGTATAAAGAAGATGTATATGTGGATATATATATATATATCAGAACTTAATGAAGTATATCCTAACTTCATTTCCTTTAATAATATTTCAAAGATTGAATCTATTCAAGTCTTATCTTGTGGTCTCATCAGTGGGATGAACTTTTGAAACTAATTATAACTTGAACGGTGGTAGTTCAAGTAGTATTTGGGAAAGATATAAGTATATTGGGGTATCTTGTAACTTCATCTTTTAAACTTATATCTAATTAATAATTGTCTTATGAATGACAAAGATTTTCAGAAAAACGTTGAGACAAGGTTAGATATATGAGATCACCTTGCAACGATATTTTTTTTATATACAGTTATACACTGGGACTTTGTGTATATTGTGCATGGAAGAGGACTTCCAATATTTTGAAAAGTATATATGTATATATATATATATATACTGAATATTTTGCGACTTCATCGCATTAAGATATCAACTTGGTTCATTTCTTTTGACCAAGACTTTCATGAGTACTATGAGAAGGCTCATATATTGTTAATCATTATACATATTATTTTGGTGGGCTTGCTGCTCACCCTTGCTTTCTTCTTTCATCACACAACATCAGATAGACAAGATGAACCGGACCAAGCTCCCGATTCGCAAGAGGTTAGGAGACGTTCCGCAGTTTTCTAGAAGCACTGATGCCGCCATAGCTGAGGTAGGAACTACCAATAGGCTAGGCTTTCAACTTTTGATGTATCAGATTATGTATATTTATGAATTGTAATAATGGCAAAGAAATGTAAATTTATTCAGAAACCTGTTTAAGGTGTATTGGCATATAATTGTGGAATAAAACGACTTGTGATTATTTTTGGATATTCATCTCTGAGACTATAACTTGTG
This sequence comes from Apium graveolens, assembly GCF_009905375.1. Taxonomy (NCBI): domain Eukaryota; kingdom Viridiplantae; phylum Streptophyta; class Magnoliopsida; order Apiales; family Apiaceae; genus Apium; species Apium graveolens. The sequence goes on along the minus strand of NC_133647.1, from coordinate 50,908,850 downwards.
GTGTGTGTGTTTATTGTGGGGTCACAGTACAGAGTAGTTGATCATTTATTAAGATTGGGTGTTGTTAAGAGAAATGGAACTCGTGACAACCCGGATCCCCGACCCCGGATTTGGGGGTGTTACAGAAATGGTATCAGAGCTAAGCGTTATAAACCTCAGAGATGATGGGACGTTAAGATAATAAGTTCACTAAGATAATAAGAACTCTTGCCAAGTTCATAGTCGGACTACCTAACGTAGTACTGACAGTTAAAACCCTTATGGGAACCCTTATAAATGTAGCGATAGAAGCGTAGTTCGTTATCGTATATGGTAGCGGGACTCCGAACCCTGAAGTTGAGGAACATCAACGCGATGATGTTTTATTATTTATTGGGGATCAGATTATGGATCCGATAGAGCGTCCTAACGCGGGACCGGATGATGTTGATATTGAGGATGTAGCGGTTGAGGATGTTGTCCTAGAAGGGATAGTTGCTGAGAAGGATCCCATGGAGGATCCTGACAAGAATGAATAAAGGACCACTGATGAATTGATGACCATGGTTAGGTCGACTACCAGAGGTAGGATTGGTCGGTCACTACCGGAGGTTCGTTCAAGTTGTAAAGATAGTAGCCCCTTTAACGCGGCTTACTCGTAAGACTGAGAAGTTCGAATGGACAGAGAAATACGAGAACAGCTTTCAAGAACTGAAGCAGAGGTTGGTGATGGCCCCTATGCTGGCGTTGCCGGATGGAAAAGGAGATTTTGTGAAGTGTAGTGACGCTTCGCACAAGGGCTTAGGGTGCGTGCTTATGCAGCACGGTAAGGTAATCGCGTACATGTCAAGACAATTAAGGTAATATGAAATTCGATATCCCCGCTCATGAGCTTAGGCTCGTGGCAATAGTTTACCCTAAAGATTGGAGGCACTACTTGTATGGAGAGAAGTGCGAGAATTACCTAAGCCATAAGTGCTCTGGTACATTTTCACGTAGAAAGAGCTCAACATATGCCAGAGGAGGCAGTTAGAGCTAATCAAGAATAATGATTGGGAGATTTTTTATCATGCGGGGAAAGCCAATATGGTGGCTGATGCCCTTAGTAAAAAGGAGAGACTCAAGATGATAATGTCTTTTGGAGAGTTTATAAGAGATTTTGAGAAAATGGAAATAGAAGTGAAGGTAACCGGAGCCGGTACCGAAAAGCTGTTTCAGATTGCAATACAGCCCGAATTATTGGAAAAGATCATATTGTGCCAGAAAAAGTTATGAATGAAGGCAGAGAGCCAAAAAAAAAAATTAGATAAGAGGTTAATACCGAGAAAGATGAGAAGGGAATAATGAGGTATTCCTATAGAATTTGGGTTCCAAAAGTTCAAGAGCGTAGGGATGAGAACTTAGATGAGAGCCATAGTTTGAGGAATAAGATTTAGAGCAAACCCTGAGCGTGATAGTCAGGGAGGTCGCCATCAAGATAGAAGGAACCCATGACATAATGGAGTGGAAAATGAGGATTTTAAATTAAAAGATGACCCCAATTATGGGGAGTAGGATGAAACATTTCATACTAAGGAAACAGAAAGTCGAGTAAGGAAAGGAGACCCGAGACGGTACTCCTATATAGCAATTCATGGACCTGTCTAGACAGAACTTAGACTATTATCCCCAACCACCACCTTGAGGAAACAATGCGGTGAGAAATTCTTTCAAGACGTTTAAGTTGCTAAGCTCTCAGAGTTCCAGGGAACAAGCTGACCCAGTCGAGGCAAGAGCCTGGCTAAAGGAAATATAGGAATCATTTGAGATTCTAAATGATTGATGAACCACAAAAGACTGTTTTTGTCACTTACCCTCCTAAGAGAGAGACCACCCGCTGGTGAAAGACCAAGAAAGGTACGGAGCCAGAGGTTATGATAAACTGATTAAAGTTCAGCCAATTGTTTTCGGGAAAGTAATTCCCAAGGTTATGGAGAGAGTGTAAAAGCTTTAGAGCCAGAACAAAGGCAGACGAGTATGATGAATTGTGAATTTAAGTTGTAAAAGTTGTCAAGATTCGTTCTAAGGACACGAATCCAGAATGACGGGATGTTTGAAATCAATGCTTATGTTGTGTTGGTTCATGAAATAATGATAAGAAAAAGGGAAATAAAAAGGAACTGGAGTGGAAAGGGATATAAAGGCAAAAGAGTTTGAGGTATGATAAGGGAGTCGGGTATGAGGAAACCCTAAAGACTCATAGCAATAGAAATAGAAAAGTATGTAATCGTCAGGATGATGATGATCCACCATGAGTTAAAATTGATGGTTGAAGGCATAAGAGATACATATATTGTACCCCCTTTAAGTTGGGAGGATTCGAGGAAACCTTGAAATAGTTCGAAGGATAAATAATGAGACGCGGATAGACTGAGGAGACAAGGAAGTAAGAAATTAGGAAAAATTGGATGAAGGAAGTGACCTTCAAGAATATGAAGTGTAAGACCGGTGGCTTGATATCCAGAAAGGGAGATGCCAGGTATGAAAGATATCCCAACATTGAGGTGACTGTTGAGATAAACAACAAAAGTAAATAAGGAATTATTAAGAAGAAGTTCACGTTGAACATGACCAATATCTTTCAGAAGCTCCATGTTATCATTACCAAATCAGGAAAGAAAAGCGGATGACCATTGTTATCTTTTGGAGGCCATATGGACTGACCTCAATTTGAATAAGGATGCTATTATGAAGTTAGGTGTAGACTATCGAGGTGGGAATGATGAATAAGATAATCTATCAAGGATATATGAATTGATTTATCCATGGAAGGATGCATGTACCTTTTTAAAGGTGGAATTAAGAATAGAACATCGGTAACTTAAAATGAATCCTAGGGGAATGCATAAAGGTTGGCATTTCACCCTTAATAGGGATAGTATGAGTTTTGACAGTATGAATTGGAAAGGATTAAGGTAATAATAACCTTTAAGGATCAGTGGAGAAATTTTTCAGAAGTATATAGACAATGGTTCTAGTATTAGTAAATGGTATTTTGATATGCCCTGTATATAGGGAATACAGGAGGAACGATTGAACGATAACCTTAGAGGTTTTACAAGGAGAAAGGAAATATTCGAAGTTCTCAAGAATAAAAATGTTGATAAAGGAAATATGACATAATTATAATGTTGCCAAGTGAGGCACGTGCTAAACCACGAGAAAGTATGGATCGAACCAGTAATGGTCGAAATTGTTCAGGGCAATTAGGACTTAAGATAAAAGATGTTCTAATTATGATTGAGCGTCAGTCATGACAGTGATTAACCTCTAAAGACTGAGGCAACAACTTATGGAAAAATGGTGATTTTTTTTTTACTTATCAGATGTTAAGGAAAACATCTTCACATAAGCTGTGATTGAAATGAGGTAGAAAATTTAGTTGAAGGTGGTTAAAAGACATTGATTATAAGGAACTATTACTATCAGGGAAGGCCAAAGAGGTGGCCAACACTTTAAAGGTAAGAGGATAATTATAGGCGCTTGTGCCAAAGGAATACAGTAATGATGGTTAAAACTGTGAAGGTTGTATTGTGGTTTGGAAGATTGACATTCCTTCTGATGACTGTGCAATACCCAACCGTAATAGTAGTTCGGTAAAGGTTTAATTCGTGTAATCGCCAGGAGCGGGCTATCTATCTTAGAAGGTACCATCTTGAGAATGAGCCAGGACTATATTTCAAAAAGGACTAAACAAACCTTTGAGTTAAGTCTTCTATTGAAGGTATATGATTAAGAATGGTATTAACCTGCTATCGTTGCTTTGAGCAAAACTCTTCTGCAAATTTTATCTGCTTCATGTCATGTATGTATGTCAGAATCAGGAGTGTACTCCATGAATCATGAATGGTGATTATGTTATCTCCTTAGAAGGATTTGATACGACATGTATGGACTCCGTATGGTTAGCTATTAAGACTTCATGGAAAATGAATGACTACAGTAGGTCAGTGATGGACTATAGTAAGGCAGCAATGATTCTGCGAGTATTGAGCTGAATACAACCGTGAGAGTTGTATTGGAATGGGTGTTGAGATTGTGTACCACTAATCGGGTCGTGGTAGTGTATAAGTTATCATTGATAGACTAATTAAGTAGAGTATCTACCTATTGAATATTTATTCCCTCTTATGAAAAGAGAGTCGTATTACTATATGAGGAAGGTTGCGGTGCAAGCATAGAACTCTAGTAACGGTGATGTCTAAAATGAGATCCCAGGTTCGATTTTCGAAATCGGGGGAGTTTCAAAGGTGATTGTGTATAAGCTCGAGGAAGAGCATGGGTCCATAGAATGATGGACGGAATAGAAATATTTAGGCATGGGAAATACGATGCTATAATAATTGATACTGATATAAATACGTATATGTTTTGTTCTCCTATGACAAACCTCTATAGTTCAGAGGTAGGTTCCAAGCCAGATATTTTGTGGCAGTATATTTTTTTATATATACAATTCTCTTCAGTTCGTTCTTTTCTCTTCTTTTCATTTCATGTAAGTTGAGAAGAACAACCCTTCCAGAAGGGGAGGTATTGCCGAATGACTGTCTATCTGTGTGATAGAAGCCTAGTAGGATACCAACTATTGTTTAATTGCTTGTCAAGTACTAAAGGCTGGCCACCTTCTGTACTAACTATGCGATATAACAAGTGTTCATGATCATAGTGATCTCTCAACAAATTCCTTTACTTCTATTTGATTGATCAAATTTTGGAAAATAGAAACAACTGAAAAAGGAGTAATAAAGTGGTGGTAGTATGTGGAATGGGAACACATTCGTGATACTAAGGTTGACGTGGTTATTAAAAGGTTATAGAACGCTAACGAGCAAAAGTATAACCAGTATAATATTAGGAACGGAAGGTAGTAGCGATTACGAACTGGAAAAGAATGGGTATTAAGAAGCAAAAGCTATAATGCTAGAAGCTATAATGAGAGTCTGTGCAATAGACTTGAAAGGAATTGGAATGATCACTTAATGCGGATTGAGTTATCTTACGACAATAGATCATATGTCAGTATTGAGATATCGCCTTATGAGATCCTTGAGGGAAGACAATGTCGATCTCCCTTATATTAGGATGAAGTTGTAGAGCGCAAGATGCTCGGACCCGCAGTAGTCCAAAGGACCAAGGATATGATAGATCTAATCAGAGGACGGCTGGTAGTAGCCCAAGATGGACATGATAAGTATGTTGATTTGACACGAAAGGATAAAGAGTATGAAATAGGGGACCTAGTAATGTTATAGGTATCCCTTGGAAAGGATTGATGAGGTTCGGAAAGAAAGGAAAGCTAAGTCTACAATTTGTTGGACCCTTGGATATATTAGGACGTTTGGGAAGTTAGCATATGAGCTAACCCTACCCCCGAACCTGTAGCAAGTTCATAACGTGTTCCACGTATCAATGTTAAGGAAGTGTATTCGGATGCCAGATAAATAGAGGCATATGAGCGCATAGATATGCAACCAGACGTAACCTATATGGAGCAACCAGGAAAGGTATAGAGTAAAAAGGAACGAGTGCTTAGGAGAAGGGTTATCAAACTAGTAAGAGTTTGATGGTAGAACCACAATATGGGAAAATTTACTCGAGAGTTAGAAAGTGCAATGCTAAGAGAGTATCCCTATTCACTTTCTATCTGATTCCGAGACGGAATCCTTTTAAGGAGGGGAGACTGTAATAACCCCAATTTTTGGGAAATTTTTGAAACCCTTATGAATAGTGTTTTTGCTGAATGAGAAAACTTTTCATGCCACACTACGTAGGGGTTCTGTTATTGATCTTCTGGGATATTATTAGTACTCTATGTGGTATATAAGTGTATGTAAAGATCGTCAGAATCCAATTTCCGAACACTTTGATTTTTCCCGAAAATCCACTAGATACGGAAAGAATTGAGAAAAAGGTAACAGAATAAAAAGGATTTAAATTAAAGGATTATAAGAGAGGATCATAAAAAGGAATATAATGTATTGAGAAAGGTTAAGGGAACCTAAGTAATAAGATCCCGGGTATGATCCCTCAAATGATAAACGAAAACGAAAGTTAAGCGAACCGTATAACAGATCAGCGGTCATTAGGCAAACAATTAGGAAGTTAATCAAAGGGATTAGAGAGGATGATGTCACCCAACCAATGAGAAGAGGACAAGGAGGGGAGGATGACATCATGAGGATGATGCAAGCATGACATAAGAGGGAAGGAAATGTGGTGGAATATTAATCACACAAAGTCAAGGCTACAAAGGGAATTAACCAAAAAACAAGACAAAAAGCAACCAACCAAGCAAAACAAATCACAAAACACCAAACCTTCCATTTCTTCATGAAGCTCTCGGCTTCTTTCTTAAGAATTGGGAAGTCCAAGCTCCTCCACTTGCCATTTTACAAGGTAATTATCCTAGCTTCTCCTAGTTAAGTTACATACTTCCTAGAAATCTTAGCTTCAAAATCCTTTCCTAGCATTTCCTATAAATCATTCAAGAAGATGGTGAATAGTACTTTCTTGAAATTAATTTCTGTGTTCTTGATTTCTTTGAAAGAACAAGCTTGTAGGAGGTTAGATTAAGGCTTCCATGGGCATTCCAAGGACCTTTCATGGATTAAAAGCTTCAAGGAAGGTATAACTCTTCATGGTCTTAGTTTTAAGTTTTGTTGTTTAGATTTCCTAATGTTTAGATGATGGGTTAGTGTAATGGGTGTGTAATCATGTTTAGAGCTTGTTATGAGTAGTTTAGTTGGTGAGAGGCATGATTATTGTGTGTTTAGAGATTGGTTGATTTTGTGATATTTTTGGAGTTGGAAATCTTGGTTATTAGTTAATGAACTTAAGTAAACTCTTAGTTCATAATTGAGAAATAAGTATGAATTGGAAATATTGAATTGTTGGGGCTGTTGTAGTATGGTATGGATGGATGTTGGTTGTATGAATGATATGTGGTTGAATTGTGGTTGTTTTGAATTGGTTTAAAATTGGGAAATCGCGTAAACATAGCCGTCGTAATGTCCGATTTACTTTAGACTGCTTTTGTTCATAACATTAGGACCCTAGAACCCCCTGCTAGTTTATGACCACTGCCATGTTTAGATAGCTCATGTTACGAGCTTCGTTTTGATATGTAGTCCGTTCGATTCCGATGCACGGTTTAGGAGAAACGACCGTTTCAAGTAACGGCGTTTCGCGAACGAAACTTTTCCCCTCGCCTTACTTTGAAACATAGGTTAAAGACCAAAAAGGGTTAATTAATGTATGAAACATTTATGGTAAGTGTGTTAGGCAGTTGGTAAGACACTCGTGAAGGAATCGCTTTAAAACTCGTAAAGGTTAAATTATTAAAAATGGTGGAGCCGAGGGTACCCGAGTGACTTAAGCGAATCAGTGAGCGCAAAACAAGCGTTAGAGTCTAAGTTAGTTAAAGTATAGATTTACAAGTGACTTTGGTTTAATTCCAACTTACTTGTTGTTTATAGGTTACCAGACTCGTCCCGAGCCATTCGTAACCCCAGTCGCTCAGGCAAGTTTTCTATCCGTTATACTGTTGTTGTGATGTAAATATATGTATATGCATTATCTTGTGATATTGCATGATTGTTATTAGCAAATTTTGCGATATATTGGAGCATGCTAATATGGTATATATGCATGTCTGTTTCGTAATCTGGTTATCTATCTGTTGATTTCAATGCTTATAGTTGCATAATACCTATGCTAGAAATAAGCAAGTAGTTGCGTATACCCTTAGTATAGGGGATAAAAGGTGAACATATTTCTAAACCGGGAGTCGATGTTCCCGAGTATATTATATATATATATATATTTATATATATATATATGGATATAGTTTTTAAAACTATTAATCGAATAAGGTTTATTCGATAACTTTAACTTTATTTTATTATTGAATATTATTTTGAATATTATTCGAAGGCGTATGACTCCTTTATATTAAATGAATATTATTTTGAATATTCATTCGAGGACTTATGACTCCTTTTACTTTATTAATGAATATTATTTTGAATATTCATTCGGGGACTTATGACTCCTTTTATTTATTTATCTGAATATTATTTTGAATATTCATTCGGGGACTTATGACTCCTTTTATTTATTTATCTGAATATTATTTGAATATTCATTCGAGGGCTTATGACTCTTTTATATTATTTATTGAATATTATTTGAATATTCATTCGAGGGCTTATGACTCAGTTTATATTATTTAATGAATATTATTTGAATATTCATTTGAGGATCTATGACTCCGATTATTTGCTGAGGTATATTCTTTATTTTATTAAAGAATAAGGTGTCAATAATCAAACTTATTTTCGATTATTCAAATAAAGATAATACTTTCATATAAGTATATCTTTGGTTATTTAATACTCGTTTCAAGTATAAGTTTTAATACTTCTACTTCAATTATTTTTATAAAGATTATTCTTTATGGGAATATTATTTAAATAATAATATTCAGTCATTTTCTAAATATTCTGGGGACTGATTTACTTCATTAAATCAGCTTTACTCCAAACACTCTATAAAGTGTTTTCGAGTCTTCAAAATGATTTTTAAAGTCAGAGCGGATCCCAAAACTCATTTTTATATTTAAGATCTTCCTTTTTAAGGGGATTTAAATACTCGCTCAAAACCTGGGGAATCCGGCTCTGTGGTGTATTTTATATTCGCAACGAGGTTGCAGTTTTGGTAAATGAATTGATTACTTGCCCAATGTTCGGGAAGTAAGCCCATCTAATTGAGTCGGCATAAGCGACAGGCCGGGGTACGGTCTATGAATTGTGTAAGTGGCTGGGTGGCAGTCCATCAATGCGTAAGAGGCCGGGTGGCGGTCCAGCACAAGGTCCTTATGAGGCCAGGGTGATGACCGGTGGGGGATTCATCCATCTACTAGTAGAAAAGGTTACTTATTGGTATCTTTGCCTGATCAGCAAGATATCTGGTTTATGCCAAAATTCTTTTCCTTCCAAATTTATTGGATATTGCAACTCTGTTCATACTTTACATGACAGAGGTTTTCAGGAAATGTATAAAGAAGATGTATATGTGGATATATATATATATATCAGAACTTAATGAAGTATATCCTAACTTCATTTCCTTTAATAATATTTCAAAGATTGAATCTATTCAAGTCTTATCTTGTGGTCTCATCAGTGGGATGAACTTTTGAAACTAATTATAACTTGAACGGTGGTAGTTCAAGTAGTATTTGGGAAAGATATAAGTATATTGGGGTATCTTGTAACTTCATCTTTTAAACTTATATCTAATTAATAATTGTCTTATGAATGACAAAGATTTTCAGAAAAACGTTGAGACAAAGTTAGATATATGAGATCACCTTGCAACGATATTTTTTTATATACAGTTATACACTGGGACTTTGTGTATATTGTGCATGGAAGAGGACTTCCAATATTTTGAAAAGTATATATGTATATATATATATACTGAATATTTTGCGACTTCATCGCATTAAGATATCAACTTGGTTCATTTCTTTTGACCAAGACTTTCATGAGTACTATGAGAAGGCTCATATATTGTTAATCATTATACATATTATTTTGGTGGGCTTGCTGCTCACCCTTGCTTTCTTCTTTCATCACACAACATCAGATAGACAAGATGAACCGGACCAAGCTCCCGATTCGCAAGAGGTTTGGAGACGTTCCGCAGTTTTCTAGAAGCACTGATGCCGCCATAGCTGAGGTAGGAACTACCAATAGGCTAGGCTTTCAACTTTTGATGTATCAGATTATGTATATTTATGAATTGTAATAATGGCAAAGAAATGTAAATTTATTCAGAAACCTGTTTAAGGTGTATTAACATATAATTGTGGAATAAAACGACTTGTGATTATTTTTGGATATTCATCTCTGAGACTATAACTTGTGGTGTGTGTGTTTATTGTGGGGTCACAGTACAGAGTAGTTGATCATTTATTAAGATTGGGTGTTGTTAAGGGAAATGGAACTCGTGACAACCCGGATCCCCGACCCCGGATTTGGGGGTGTTACACATGCTGATATGGGATATATGCATGTCTGTTTCGTAATCTTGATATCTATCTGTTGATTCCAATGCTTATAAGTTGCATAATACCTATGCTAGAGATAAGCAGTAGTTGCGTATACCCTTAGTATAGGGGACCCAAAGGTGAACATTTTTCTAAACCGGGAGTTGATGTTCCCGAGTATAATATATATATATATATATATATATATATATATATATATAATGATATAGTTTTCAAAACTATTAATCGAATAAGGTTTATTCGATAACTTTATTTTATTTAATGAATATTATTTTGAATATTCATTTGAGGACTTATGACTCCGCTTACTTTATTTAATGAATATTATTTTATATAGTCATTCGAGGACTTAAGACTCCGTTTATTTTATTTAATGAATATTATTTTGAATATTCATTTGAGGACTTATGACTCCGCTTATTTATTAAATAATATTCTTTATTTTATTAAAGAATAATGTTTCGATAATCAAACTTATTTTCGATTATTCAAATAAAGATCGTACTTTCGTATATTATATATCTTTGGTTATTTATTATTCATTTCAAGTATAAGTTTTAAAACTTTTACTTTAATTATTTTTATAAGGATTATCCTTATGGGAATATTATTTAAATAATAATATTCAGATATTTTCTAATATATCGGGACTGATTTATTTCATTAAATCAGCATTACTCCAAACATTCTTAAAAATGTTTTCGAGTCTTCAAAATGATTTTAAAAGTTAAAGTGTTCCCAAACCTCGTTTTCAGATTTAAGATCTTCCTTTCGAAGGAGACTTGAATATTCGCTCAAAAATCTTAGGAATCCGGCTCTGTGGTGTATTATATATTCGCAACGAGGTTGTTGTTTTGAGAAAACAATTTGATTACTTGCCCAACGTTCGGGAAGTAAGTCCATCTAATTGAGTCGGCATAAGCGACAGGCCGGGGTACGGTCTATGAAGGTGTAAGAGGCTGGGTGACAGTCCATCCACGCGTGAGTGGCCGGGTAACGGTCTAGCGCGAGGTCCTAATGTGGCCAGGGTGATGACCGGCGAGGAATTCATCCATCTACAGTAGAAAAGGTTACTTAATTGGTATCTTTGCCTGATCAGCAAGATATCGGGTTTATGCCAAAGCTTTCTTCTTTCCGAATTCATAGGATATTATAACTCTGTTTATATTTTTCATAACAGAGGTTTCCAAGGAAAGTATGAGATATATATATAGGTGTATATATATATGCCGGGACTTACTGAAGTATCTCGTAACTTCATTTCTTTCAAATGATATTTCAAAGATTGAATCTATTCAAATCTTATCTTGTAGTCTCATCTGTGTGATGACCTTTTGAAACTGATTATAACTTGAACGGTGGTAGTTCAAGTAGTATTTGGAAAAGATATAAGTATATTGGAGTATCTTGTAACTTCATCTTTTCAACGTATATCTAGTGAATGATTATCTTATGCATGACAAAGATTTTCAAAAAAACATTGAGACAAGGTTAGATATATGAGATCTCCTTGCAACGATATTTTTATACAGTTATAAAATGGAACCCTGTGTATATTATGCATGGAAGAAGATTTCCAAGATTTTAAAAAGTATATATATACATATATACTGATATTTTGCGACTTGGTCGCGTTAAGATATCAACTTGGTTCATTTCTTCTTAACCAAGACTTTCTTGAGTACTATGAGAATGCTCATATATTGTAAATTATTATACATATTATTTCGGTGGGCTTGTTGCTTACCCTTGCTTTCTTTTTTCATCACACAACATCAGATAGACAAGATGAACAGGATCAAGCTCCCAATTCGTGAGCGGATAGGAAATGTTCTGCAGTTTCCTGTAGGCGTTGATGCCGTTGTAGCTGATGTAGGATCTACCAATAGGCTAGTCTTTCAACTTTTGATGTACCAGACTTATGTATATTATGAATTGTAATAATGGAAAAGAAATGTAAATTTATTCAGAACCCTTTTGAGGTGTAATGGCTTTTAAATGTGGAATAAAATGACTTGTGTTATTTTTGGTATTCATCTCTGAGACTATAACTTGTGGTGTGTGTGTGTATATTGTGGGGTCACAGTACGCAGAAGTTGGTTGACTATTAAGATTAAGTATTGACAAGGGAAATGGAACTCGTGACAACCCGGATCCCCGACCCCGGATTTGGGGGTGTTACAACAGCGCTCAAAGCACTTTCTGAAACGGCCAAGTACAAGTATAAGACTTCATTCAAAGCTGTCTTGGCCAACAACGGGGCTTGAGCCATATATTTCTTTAATTCCTCAAATGCCTTATGTCTTTCCTCACTCCATACAAAATCTTTTACCTTCTTTAAAGACTTGAAGAACGGAAAACACTTGTCCCCAGACTTGGAGATTAATCGTCCCTACGCAGCAACCCTTCCTATGAGCTTTTGAACATCTTTGATAGTTTTTGGTGGCTTCATGTCCAGGATTGCCTTTATTTTATCGGGATTGGCCTTGATTTCTCTCTTGGAGACCATCAATACCAAAAACTTTCCAAACCCTACTCCGAAAGCACACTTTGTAGGATTTAACATCATCTTGTGGTATCTCAGGACCTCAAAAGCTTCCCTCAAATGGGTTATATGGTTAGTCTTCACTAGACTTTTGACTAACATGTCATCAACATAAACTTCCACGGTCTTGCCAATGAGATCCTTAAAAATTTTATTTACCAACCTTTGATAGGTGGCTCATGCATTCTTGAGACCAAATGCCATAACAAGATAACAATAAACACCAAAGTCAGTGATGAATGATACCTTTGGGATGTTGTCTTTGTGCATCTTGATCTGATTGTATCCACTAAATCCATCCATGAAGCTCATCATCTCATGTCCAGCAGTGGCATCTATCAAAGTATCTATCCTTGGTAACGGGAAATGTAAGTCATATGTCATAGCCTATTTGTATATTCGAGGATTCAACTCAACTCAAATAAGAATGTAATAAGTAAATAGTGGAACTACCATCAGAGAGATCTCGCAAAGTAATATCTGTCAAAGGATTCAGAGACAAGGTTCATCTACAGACTTGAGGAGTTAATTCACTGGAAGAAGTTCAAGAAATTGATCATGCCTCAGTGATATAAGTCAAGATCGTGGATTTAATCAAGTGACAGAGATCTCGTCAGGGTATCAATTAATTACAAGGATTTAATCTGAAGAAAATCAAAGTGTCAAAGTCAAGATATGAAGAAACGTCACGGAAGTTAGTCACTCATGAACCAGACAGTACATCGAGTGTCAACGTTGAAGTGGTGGAATTGATTCATAATTTTCAGTGATTTTCAGAAGATTTGCAGAAGAATGGTTGCTGCTCAAGACTAGAATTAATTCTCTATTAATTAATTAATTCATCTAATTTAATTAAGAAAATAAATTATATCTGCAAAGAATAATTTATTTATTAATTGAATTAATTGATTAATTAATTCTGAATTAATTCTAGGAATTTTCAGAAGTTTAATTGGATTAAATTCAAGCATTAAATCAGCAAGACAATTGAAAATGAACTAGCATGACAATCAGGATTGTCATACCGATTGTCATGCTAGGCCATTTTCAATTGTCATACCGAAAGTTACTCTAGGAGGATGATTGTCTTGCTAGTTCATTCTGATTGTCATGCTAGTTCATTCTGATTGTCATGCTAGTTCATTCAGATTGTCTTGCTAGTTCATTCAATTGTCCTACCGAAAGTCTTGCCAGCTATAGGATTGTCATGCCAAGTCAATTCTATTGGTTTTGTTGATTTAAATAGAAGCAGAGAAGCAGCATATCATTTAATCATTTCAAACAGAAGAACAAAGAACAAGAAAAGCAGCCGCCTTGAAATATTACATTTTTCATCTGTTTAATCCAAGATTAAATTTCTAGATTGTAAAGTTAAATCCAATCAACTAGAAATCTTTATCTTGTTCTTGTGTAACAATCTAGCGGATCAAAATCCCTAGAACTTAATCTCAAATCGCGTTTAGCATTTGATTCTAATTATTGCAAAAATAGAAAAAGTTCATGTCGAATTTATTCTAAATTTGTGATAATTAATTTGAGATTAATTCCTTGTAATCGATACAGTTGTTGTAACACCTTTCAAGTTTAATAATATTTTTATTTAACTTGAATTTTGTTTCACATTTTTTTATTCCGCATTTAATTCGATTATTCGGTGCTGTTTGTATTCAACCCCCCTTCTACAAACACATTGGGACCTAACAATTGGTATCAGAGCCTTCTGATTAACGAACAAATCAAGATCCTAGACTTTTGTGATTTTTCAACTCCTTGAATTTTTATTTATTCAAAAATTCATAATGACTTCACATAAAGTTGGAACCGTTAAAATTCCACAATTTGATAAAGAGAATTATATCATGTGGAAGAAGAAGATGCTATTATTCTTACAAGTTGCAAATCCCAAATATTCAAACTTGTTAAAGAAGGGTATAAAAACTCCGATGGTTATTGAACCGGAGGTAATAATAGATGGTGTGGTGACTACTGAAGCTAGAACCTATCCAAAAGAGCCTGAAGATTTTACTCCTGCTGAGAAGGAAGAAGCCTCCTTGGATGCCAGCCTTCAATTAATATTAATTGATTCCCTTGATCCCTTGATGAACAGACATGTGATGAACTGTAAAAATTCCAAACACATGTGGGAAACTATTGAGGTGATTAATGAAGGCACAGAGGAAGTTAGGGAGAACAAGTTGGAAATCCTAACCTCTGAATATGAACATTTCAAATCAAATCCAGGAGAAGGAATTACTGAAGTGTTTGAGAGGTACAATGCGTTGATCAACAACCTGAACATCAATGGAAAGTATTATTCAATCAGGGAGGTCAACAAAAAGTTCCTTTTAACACTGCCAGCTCATCTTGAACATAGAATCACTGCCATTAGAGAAGCTAGAGATCTGAGTGAGATTTCTTTGGACAGGCTCTATGGAGTGTTAAAAACTTATGAGTTGGAGCAGATTCAACAGAAGGAAGTCTACGGGAAGGATAGAATGGTCAGCACATCTAATGCACTTGTAGCTGAAGGTCAACAACAACAACAATCTCAACAGTTAGAAAGAATGGTACAGTTTTCCAAGGGTGAGGAAAATGAGTTAGTAGCAGAATATGATCCTCCTACTACAAATCAATCAAGTGATGATTTTTATTCCTTGGAAGAGCTGGAGCAATTGGAAGACGAGTCAATGGCCTAAATTGTCAAGAGATTCTCCCATGTCAGATTCAAGAGGAATCCCAAGCTTAAGTACAAGTCCAACTACAACAAATTCCAGAAAGGTGGATCTTCATCCTCTAACACCAGCAGTGGTGGATACAAAACAGGGATGGTTGATCGAAGCACCATTAGATGCTATAACTGCAATGAGTTGGGACACTTTGCCACAGAATGTAGGAAGCCAAAGCAAGTAAGAAAGAACTCTGAAAGGGCTTATCTGGCAAAGGGAAGAAGCTGGGATGATACTGACAGTGAAGATGAAGATGAAGGAAATCTTGCTCTTATGGCTATTGATGGAAAAGCTTCATCGTCAAGAATAGAGGTAAAACTTTCTGATGCTGAAATGGTTTATCATCTAAGAGGTAACTTAGATTGTGCACGTCGTGATAATGAACTGTTAAGTTTACAGATCACAGACCTTGAGAAAGAGGTCAATGAATTAAGACTTGTGCACATTAATCAAGACAAATTAAAAGAACAGGTATCTTTTCTAGAGAATAGAGTTGACTATTATAGAAAACTCGAAACTATTCTCAAAGACAAGATCACCGGTCTTGAGACTAAGGTTAGAGCCTACTTCAATTCTTGTTCGAAGGCTAAAGAGTTCTACAGTAAGCAAGCTGTTAATCAAACATCTGGAATAGGATATGATTACAATGCTGCTATTGGAGAATTAGGCATAAACTCCCCTCCTCATGTCTGTGCTAAAGGGAGGAAAGTACCACATGTGCTTAAGGGTGTTGATGAACCCCTCTATAAAGCATCAATTGCTGAACTATTTGATGCGACCTCTTCTGTTATTCAAGAAGAAATACGTGCTGAGGATCATGCTTATGAGAAGATTGTTTCCAAGTCAAGTGAGTCGAAAGTTCCAGTCAAAGTTGTGAAAGCAACTGAGACTAACTCAGACACACATGAGTTGGATAACAATAATGCCATGTCTACCATGCATAAATTGCCTGCTGTTAATCACTCTCATAAAGCATGTGGTGTTGCTAATTGTATGTCTTGTGCTTTTAATATGATGTATGCTTATTTTAATGGTAAGCATGTGTCTAATGATAAGACTACTCCTCGTCAGCATGTGAATAACAAGAAGCATGATAGGTCTAAGACTGCTAGTCCTTCTAAGGCTAGAAAGGAGATATTTGTGCCTAAGCTTAAACAGAAATTTGTTAATGCTGTTTACAAGGTCAAATGTTCAGTCATTGAGAAAGTTGAGGCAATTAAAATTAAAAATGTTGTTTTGCCTGACAAAGGACAGTTCTACAAGTATGCCGGGCCCAACCAAGTTTGGGTTCCGAAGAAGGTCTAATCCATTTGTAGTGCAGGGCATTAAACAAGTATAACCGGTAGTGTGGATTCTTGACAGTGGATCATCAAGACATATGACCGGAGATAGAGCCCTGCTATCAAATGTGGTTGAGAAAGCTGGCCCCATGGTTACCTTTGGAGATAACAGCAAAGGTTTATCTGAGGGATATGGCTGTTTTCAAGCTGGGAATGTTATCATTATAATTTTGTATATTGTGCTAGGTTATTATCAGGAAGCATCATCTAACATATAGCACCAGTGACGAGACTTGAGAATATTACGACATATCAGACACCTGCTGCACATTACACTTGGAATTGTACTCTAGTAAGATGTGTACAAGTGTACACCTGATTGGTAAGTCAAAAGAGGAAGTCAATGCACCACAGTTCATGGACTTTGCAGCTGCAGATCTATTGGACTATGCAATCTCTTCTTCACAATCTCACTTCAGGTTGGTATGAACTAGTATACTGCTCAAGCAATCGTCAAGGACATGGTATGGCACTCTAACAGAAGTTGTAATCTTATATGAACTAGTAGAGTCGTCATATTTATAACTATTTTATCACTAAGCACAATCATATTGTTTTATATGTGCAGTGGTATATTGATTATGCAACATAACAATTAGTATCTAAAGTACTTGACAAGTATCGGTCAATGATATGTTGTTAACATTATGTTGCAGATATTTGTAAGCTTTTGACATGAATGAGAATTACTTAGACTTTACCCTAAGTGATCAATGTTTTATCAAAAACTCATTCATATTGAAAAACAAAAATTAAACTTCTTTCTACATTAGTGATTTCTTATTTCATGTAAAATCTTTTGAAATCACTATTGTAAATCATTTTCTCTCTATTACCATATATTCTGTGTTACAGGTTCAGTCTCCAATGACTTTCTTTCATTGACAGTCATGAGGTTGAAAACCCACAACGTCTATCCCAGACTGTAAAGACAAACACAAAAACAGAACCAACCAACACTCTCTTACCACTAAATGTAGTATGAATGAGCGTGAGGGAGATAGTGCCTTAGTGCACCACATAAGGAAGGTTCTGTAGTCAACCCAGTAGCTCTGTCTCCTACATAGATGAGTAGTATTTAAACCGAGACAACTGCTAGCCCCCATACATCTTCTCAAAAAGATGTAATGGCTGAAAAGGCACAAAAATAGTTACTAGATTCATTCTCTCAACAGGGTGAGTCTATTGAATTTTGCCTGTCGGCCAAGGTATCCGATGTAGTGTCACCACTTCAAACATAATCAATTCTTGATGCACAAGGAGAGGTTACACACACAAAGGATGAGTTGACGAAAACAAGAGTTTTGACCATTTTAAGGTCAGATTCGATTGTTCAAGGTTCGTTAGTGGACCAATTGCCTTTACAGGTGTTAGGAGAGGATACTGATCCAAAAGCCATATGTCAGTGGTCAGTGTCTACCTCCCCAGGCTTAAATCCCCTGGATGCATCTGCGGATAGTGGATCTGACATAGGCGCAGATCGGCAACTTGTTGACAATGATTCAGATATTACCTGATAAGTCACAAGGAAATGTCTTCACAGACATTAGAAGGGAACTTTGATCTTTATGCTAAATTCGTTGGATCATTGTTTACCTTCCCAGAATTCAAATCTGGAACCCTAAAAGGGAAACTAGCAACTTGTAGATTATGACTCAGATTCATCTGACGAGTTTAACAAGGATGGGGATTTGTGAACTCCCATTGCACCACCTGTGACCTCCTTAAGGATGGCTAAGGTGATTTTCCTTGCAGGTACAGCTGATTTTTGGAGCTATGAGAGGAGTGATACACTTGTGAGAATGAGTGTAAACATGAGTGGAGAGAAGAGTGAAACACATGTGAGGTACACTAAAACACAATCACACACTCACAGTGAGGAAGAAAGAGAAACACTTGTTATTTCTTTTCCAACCAAGTGAAATATGAGAACTCCTTCTGACGACGGCATACATTCCTTCTTTAAGGGGGAGATAAAAGCTTAAGTAATAGTTTGGAGGATTCAACTAAGGGGGAGAAATAGCAGGGAGTAAGAAAAAGATCCTACATGTACACTACACCACACCATTGTTGTTTCTAACTACGGATCCTATTGTACGGGAGAGGTGGTAAACACAAGGTGATTTCCTAGTAAGGGAAGAAGCAGTTAGGGGAGTACCATTGGTTTTTATCTGCGGATCCTATTGTACAGGAGAGGTGGTAAAACGAAGGTGATCTTCTTTAATCAGTTGATTCTCATAGGGGGAGAAGCAAGAGATATGGGCTTCTCAACAGGAAATGTGGTTGTACAAATGAAGATGGAACTACTTGAAGATATGTTCAGTCTAGAGGAACATCTACTTGGAATCTGGAAAATGTTAAATCTAGTCCAGAACTTTTCTACTATTTACTTTGCATGTATGTTTATATCTTTTTCTTATTTGTTAGTTGAGTTATCCTCTAGGTATTTGTGTGTTATTGTCTAACAAACAAATAGGGGGAGATTGTAAGTCATATGTCATAGCCTATTTGTATATTCGAGGATTCAACTCAACTCAAATAAGAATGTAATAAGTAAATAGTGGAACTACCATCAGAGAGATCTCGCAAAGTAATATCTGTCAAAGGATTCAGAGACAAGGTTCATCTACAGACTTGAGGAGTTAATTCACTGGAAGAAGTTCAAGAAATTGATCATGCCTCAGTGATATAAGTCAAGATCGTGGATTTAATCAAGTGACAGAGATCTCGTCAGGGTATCAATTAATTACAAGGATTTAATCTGAAGAAAATCAAAGTGTCAAAGTCAAGATATGAAGAAACGTCACGGAAGTTAGTCACTCATGAACCAGACAGTACATCGAGTGTCAACGTTGAAGTGGTGGAATTGATTCATAATTTTCAGTGATTTTCAGAAGATTTGCAGAAGAATGGTTGCTGCTCAAGACTAGAATTAATTCTCTATTAATTAATTAATTCATCTAATTTAATTAAGAAAATAAATTATATCTGCAAAGAATAATTTATTTATTAATTGAATTAATTGATTAATTAATTCTGAATTAATTCTAGGAATTTTCAGAAGTTTAATTGGATTAAATTCAAGCATTAAATCAGCAAGACAATTGAAAATGAACTAGCATGACAATCAGGATTGTCATACCGATTGTCATGCTAGGCCATTTTCAATTGTCATACCGAAAGTTACTCTAGGAGGATGATTGTCTTGCTAGTTCATTCTGATTGTCATGCTAGTTCATTCTGATTGTCATGCTAGTTCATTCAGATTGTCTTGCTAGTTCATTCAATTGTCCTACCGAAAGTCTTGCCAGCTATAGGATTGTCATGCCAAGTCAATTCTATTGGTTTTGTTGATTTAAATAGAAGCAGAGAAGCAGCATATCATTTAATCATTTCAAACAGAAGAACAAAGAACAAGAAAAGCAGCCGCCTTGAAATATTACATTTTTCATCTGTTTAATCCAAGATTAAATTTCTAGATTGTAAAGTTAAATCCAATCAACTAGAAATCTTTATCTTGTTCTTGTGTAACAATCTAGCGGATCAAAATCCCTAGAACTTAATCTCAAATCGCGTTTAGCATTTGATTCTAATTATTGCAAAAATAGAAAAAGTTCATGTCGAATTTATTCTAAATTTGTGATAATTAATTTGAGATTAATTCCTTGTAATCGATACAGTTGTTGTAACACCTTTCAAGTTTAATAATATTTTTATTTAACTTGAATTTTGTTTCACATTTTTTTATTCCGCATTTAATTCGATTATTCGGTGCTGTTTGTATTCAACCCCCCTTCTACAAACACATTGGGACCTAACAGGAAACAATCCTTAGGGCATGCGTCATTCAGATTAGTGAAGTCCACACACATCCTCCATTTTTCATTGGCCTTCTTCACCATTACAGGGTTTGCTAACCATTCTGGAAATTGTATTTCCTCAATGAAACCGGCCTCTAAGAGCTTCTCTACTTCCTGTTTTATAGCTTCTTGCCTCTCCAGGGCAAAACTTCTTTTCTTTTGCTTCACCGTCTTCTGACTCGGATCCACATTCAGCTTGTGAATAATTACTTTCGGGTCTATACCTGGCATATCAGCTACCGACCATGCAAACACATCACTATTTTCACTAACTTCCCTCTAAGGGGCTCCTCTAGTGTGGTTCCAACTAAAGTAACTTTCTCAGGATCCTCAGGAGCTAAAGGAATCGAAACCAAGTCTTCAGTTGGCTTCCCTCTTTTCACATCATTCTCTCAAATATCCAGATCATCAATAGCAGAACTTTCCCCCCAACTTCATCTGCCCTCAGAGAGGCTACATAACAACTTTTAGCCATTTTTTGATCTCCTCTCTCTTCTCCAATCCCATTCCGGGTGGGAAATTTCATAAGTGAATGGTAGGAAGAAGGGACTGCCTTGAAGGCATGTATTCCTGTTCTCCCCATGATAGCATTATAAGTTGAACTAGCCTTTACTACCACAAAGTCCAACATCTGTGTTGCTTGCCTTGGTTCATGTCCTATGATTGTTGGCAACTTGATTATCCCTTCTATGGGGAACTCCACTCCCGCAAATCCATATATTGGCATGTCGGTTGGGATCAATTAGGAATTATTGTAACCCATCCTTAAAAAGGTATCATGGAGTAAGATGTCGATTGAGGCACCGTTATCTACAATGATTTACCGGGTTGTTCCCTATTATTGGGGTTATGACCAACGGGTCATCATAGGGAAATTTCACACCCTCCAGATAAGAATCATAGAAAGCCATTGTTATTCCTGTCCTGGCCCTCTTTGGGGCTTCTCCAACAATATGCATAACTTCTTGGGTATACGTTTTCCTGGAGTTCTTGGATAATCCAGCAGCGGTTGGTCCTCCAAAAATTGTGTTTATCACAGGCCCTCAGGATCATGGTCCTCTGAAGATTGCAATTATCACCGGTCCCCTAGGTTGGGGATTTCGCCCTTGATCATCTTGATCTCTTCTTCGATCATCAAAGTTCTTTCTCATGTTATTGCTCTTATCTCCTCCATCTCCAGTGTACTTGTTCAATCTTCTTTTTCTAATGAGGAACTCAATTTCATCTTTCAGTTGTCTACATTCATCGGTGTCATGACCAACATCCTTGTGAAATCTACAATACTTGCTCTTATCTAGCTTGGTAGGATCAGCCTTCAAGGGCTTAGGCCAACGAATATCTCGATCTTTCTCAATTTCCATCAAAATCTGGCTTCTTGGAGCATTCAGCTTAGCATACTCAGTGAACTTTTGTCCAGGTCCTCCCTTCTTCGGAGTTGAGTCATTGTTTTGCTCAGTTCTAGGATACTTGTCCTTTGCAATATATTCCAGATCAGTTTTCTGTTTCTTGCCTCCAGCGGGCTCGTTACTTACCACGGTCTTCCTCATGCTCTCTTCCACCTTAATGTACTTCCCGGCTCTATCTTGGAGCTATAACATGCTTTCAGGGGGGCACTTGGCCAAGGACATCTTGAAGAACTCATCCCTAGTTCCCTGTTGCAGTGCTATCATGGCTACATTATCATCAATGTCCGAGACTTTTAACGCTTCCTTCGTGAAACGATTTAGATAGTCTCTCAAGGATTCCTTCGCTTCCTGCACAATGTTCATGAGGGATGCTGAACTTTTCTCGTGCACGCTCCCGCTGATGAACTGCTTAATAAAAGCCTGACTTAATTCTCTGAAGGACCCAATAGAGTTCGGGGGCAAATGACTATATCATCTTTGAGCCATACCCGACAGGGTTTGAGGAAAGGCCCGACACTTAATAGCGTCATTCACGGGCTGCAACAACAGTGCATTGGAAAATGTCCTAACATGATTAGCGGGATCTCCCGTGCCATTATAAGCTTTGATAGTGGGCATCTTGAACTTTCTTAAGGTATGGGCATTCATTATCTCTTTAGGGAATGGTGGAGTAGGATCATCCGGATCTCCAAGGGGAAGAAGATTGCTTGGATCAGCTCTTGGGACTACAACCCTTCTTTGTGACGGACCATCTAGGTCTATGATTGGAGGAGGATTTCTCCCCCTAGGTGGTAATGGGGGCCTGGGAACCTGGTGTACCTCCAAGTCACGCTTCAGCCTTTGAATCTCAGCCTTATGGGCCTTGCTTCTCTCCTGCACTTCTTGGGGATTCACCCATCGGGTGCTCCTAGGATGTTGGTTACCATCAGCCATCGGCTCTTTGCCAGCACGTCTCCTTCTTGGGGCCACTTCATCATCCGAAGATTCAGAATCTCTCTCAGTATAAGGACCAGAAAATTCCTGGTCCTCCGAGATAGGAGCCAAACCTTGTATGTAGGGGGTGTTTTCCCCTGTGCTTCACTCTGTCCAGCATGTCCACTTCCTCTAACCTCTGGGTAAAGGGGCATCCCATAAGGGGGTTTAGTGGTTACAACAGTTGAATATTCATACCCAATGGGTCGAGAATTCACAGGTGTATGTAGTTGTTGAAGTTGGGGATTCGTACCTTGAGGAGCCTTGGGAATCGTCCCTTGAGGTTGAGGTTCAGTTGCCCCTACCTGGGCTCCTCCTTGGGTGACGGCATAGGTTGAATGCGGAGGCACCTCCACGGTTGACGAAATCATTTGGGTTATCCCCACGGGTGTCTCTCCTTCAAGGACGCTGCTTGTTCTTCGTGTTCTCGCCATGGTTGTTGTTGTACTGTCCCACAGACGGTGCCAAATGTTATGGATCAAAAACTAAGGTATAATAATTTTTGTGTTTATTACTAGGGAACGTGAGCTTCGAGGCTCGATTTGACTGCTCTTGTATTTCGTGACTCAATCTGCCTTAACAAGATGCCTACATACCTTTCTGATTGCTAAGGATCAAGTCAAAAATGTAGTTGTAATTGGTGGGGGTGAGACCCTTTATATAGATATTGGGAGTCCTTGAATTGGACTTGGGTTAGGGGACTTTGTGGGAAAGTCTCTGAATTAGAATGGACTTTGGAGTCCTAGGAAGTAGGAAGCTAATTCCTTATCCCATGAGGTTCCTTGGAGGCCAATCTACAAGGATTTATGTCCCACTAGGACTCATCTCAATAGCTATTTTTCTCCCTTATTAATTAATTACGAAATTCATTAATATTCAGGGTTTTGGGCCTTCTTTATTCCATCAGGCCTGATCTGGTCCATCAGACTTGATCAATGTGTTAACCTTTTTGGTTTGAATGTCATACATCTCCTTATTGGGACTTGTAGCCCAAATCATAAGTAATTAATGCAATATTAATTACGTAATCAGGATTTATTTATTCCCTATCAGGCTGGCTCAAAACTCGGCCCGAATTACAGCCCTATTAAATACCAATGCCATATGAACATCGAGATATGTTGTCATGCACGGAGCTTGAAAAATTTATTCAAATATTGTCTAAAAGGCCATTATCGTGCTACTATAGAAATCACCTCTCAGAGAGCTGATAAGTACAGATACGTGAAACTCCCGTTGACGAGATCAATGCTTATTTTGATGGGCGTTAAATATGTGCATCTGAAGCAGCTTATCGAATTTTTGGTTATCCTATCTATTGTCGGTCTATATATGTGCTTCATTTAGCATTTCATCTCCCTGGTGAGAGGATTTGTACTTTTACAGAGTCTGAGGTCCTTGCTAAAGTTGTGCGTCGTGAGAAGAATAAACACAACTAGCTTGAAGCATTTTTCCATTTGAATGGTAATGATCCCAGAGCCATAAATTACACGTATGATCAAATTCCTAAACATTACATTTGGAATGAGATTGACAGGTTGTGGACTTTACGCAAGAAAGGATGACAAATTGGTCGGCTGTTGTATACGCAATATACCGCCAGGGAGCTGTGGTATTTACGTCTGCTACTTTCAAACATATGAGGTCCTATTTCCTTTGAATCGCTTAAGACTGTAAATGGTATACAATACAGGACTTTTAAAGATGCTTGCAAGATTTATGGATTATTAGATGATGATGATAATGAGTAGCACTTTGTGTTAGAGCACTGTGCAATTAGTGGATTAACATGTCAGATTAGGCAGCTATTTGTCCATATAACAGTTAATTGTCGAGTATCTGACTTGACAATTTTATGGGGAAAGCATTGGAATAACATGTTGACGATCTTATCATTCAGAGAAGGCACATTGCTGCAAATAATGATACCGTCTTTTGTGATAAGCAACTGCAGTATTTTGCTCTAGCTGGTTAGTTTAATTTACATATCCATTTTTTGCACAATTCTATTTTGTACTAAGCAAACAGTACTAAATCTATCACAATTTTTTTGCTTAAAATTATTCTCTGCCCATAATTAACTTGTGAATGTTAAATTTTAACAGAGATTGATAAGTTGTTGAGGTCTATTGGAAAGTCATTGAAACATTTCAAGCAATTACCTCAACCTCCTGTGGACTATCTTCATACTGGAACAAATAATTTGGTGATTGATGAAACATCATACAACCTATCTGAAATGGAGGAAGAGTTTAATAAATTGTTTCCAAATTGCAATCCCGAGCAATTACAAGTTTTCAATGAAGTCGTGAAAAGTGTGCAGAGTAAGGCTGGCGGTGTTTTCTTTATCTATGGTAGTGGTGGATGTGGCAAGACATTTTTATGGAAAATCATAATATATAAATTAAGATCTCTTGGATTAATTGTATTACCGGTTGCTTCTTCAGGCATAGCCACAACACTAATGTCGGGTGGTCGAATGGCTCATTCTCGATTTAAAATTCCAATCGTAATAGATGATTGTTCCTCCTATGCCATTTCTCATGACTCTGACATCGCGGAACTTATAAAGAAAACCGGCCTTATAATATGGGATGAAGCCCCAATGCAACATAGATATGCCTTTGAATGTCTTGACCGGTCTCTAAGAGATATAATGAGAGCTATTGATCAAAGAAGATATAATATGCCTTTTGGAGGCATTACTGTTGTGCTTGGAGGGGATTTCAGGCAAATACTTCCTGTAATAACTCTTGGATCTCGTGGTGATGTTGTGTCTGCATGTATAATAGACTCACCTCTTTGGAAACATTCGAAGATAATGCTAATGCATCGTAATATGAGGCTAAATCAAGGTAGAAGCGAAAAAAGATACGAATTTTGAAAAACTTTGCTGATTGGGTGCTTAAAGTTGGTAATGGTCAGATTCCTCCACCAACAGATATAGAGTTTGAACCTGAGGAAGATGAGATTCTGATTCCACCTGGTTTTTGTGATCCAGAGTTGAGTAATTCCATTCAAAATATGATCAAATGGATGTATCCTAGTTTCTTGGAGAAATACAGGTTTTCGGATTACTTAAGTGAAAGAGCCATATTAACTCCCACAAATCAAATAGTCAGTCATCTTAACTCTCTAATTATCGACTCTCTAATTGTTCACACTACAACTTTTTTATTAAAAGTCAACATATTAAAACATGAATTAAAAAATCACACTTCAAACAACAATTTTTTAAAAATGGTAACGCACTCCATCAAGGTAATTTCATATTTATTACCTTTACTTAAATTCTATTACTTTAAACAAAGGCAAATCAATTAAAAAAATCATAAACTTGGAATACCTTTAAACAATAAGGAAGCGCAATTAAAGAAAATAAATATAATATAATTAAGAAAATGCTAAGCGCAGCGGGCTCAATGACTAGTTATATTAATGATTCTTGTGAGTTGCTACAGTGTACCATATGATATATTAATCAAAAATTAAATGAATAGTACTTGGTTTGGTATTTAAATATGTTTTAAGAGTAATATATGATTATAAATTTGTTTTTCAATTTACGTACGGAATATTAGTGCCACACCTTGTTAGGGCAAAACACGCGCTAATATCTCACGCAAGTATACGCGTTCGCAAGTAATATAGAATCTTTTCTAGTTCGTTCCCACAGAGACTGAATTGTTAACTATGTAATTTATGCACCTATGCACCGATGATATAGTTATTATCCAATGCTAAGACGATAACAATTTGAGTTGTTTATACTATGAATTAAACTAATGATCATACTAAGAGAGTAAAGAGAGTTGTGTATTATACAAGACAAACATGGGATTCTAACTTCATTAAATACTTCATTCAATAGCCTTATTGTTCTTAACCTTAGCATGCAATTGTGATGACACTAATCAGATAACACGAAACTGCTAATCGCTAACTTTCGTTGCACGAATAACATACTACCAGACATCCACAAAAGAGATAGAAGTTGAATATACACCAATTATATTAAGACCCTAAATGTCTATAGAATTTGACAACATAACGGTTTAAAGAACAAGTTATCTATCATGATTACACAGGGCAAGTAAGATGGGCAAAATTACCTATGAATCATGCATAACAATAACACGTGAACCTATGCTAGCATGGCAAGTTCTAAATCTTTAAATTCACTGTCGCTTCATTAAGAATTAACACGCTATCTTACAAGTTCGCGACTCTTATAAGAAGAATAAGCACAACCAATACTAGGTTATCATACAATCACCACACACTAAGGCATACAAATAATTTAACTAAAGAAATCCATAAATAAATCCGCTAGAACCCCACGATAACGATTAGCCCATAATCGGACTCATCATCAACATGGGTTCCGATGAAAGCATGGTGTAATAAACGTAGTCTTTATAACGAATTAATAAAACCAAGTACTAAACAAGAGTAAGGTTCACAAGTAAGAAAACTAGCATCCAAGTTACAACTTAGAACAAAGATTCACAAGTAAAAACAAGATCTTCTTCATCTTCGTTGAATCCATGCTAAAACGGTCTTCTTACGGCTCTCCTTGCGCTCTGGTACGTCTCTTTCTTGAAAACATCCTTATTTGAATATATATATAGCAGCCCTAAACAATCTGGAAGTCTCCCAACTTAGAATTGAATTAGAATCAGGATTCTTTATTTCCGCACCGGCGCGGGCGCGCTGTCTTTCTGGCCCGACGCAGTCGCACGCTATCACAGCGCGGGTGCGCCGTCATTCTGGGAAAAACTCATATTTCTTCTTTGTTCTTGCTGCTTCGAGCCAGCTTTCCACGAGCTTTTATACCAACACCATCTTGACACCAAATTAGCATCAAAACAATGCTAATTCACCTGATTACCTAGATAATATCTGAAATGCAAAAATACTAGAATACACATTAAAATACTTAACAACTTGAGTACAAATGCATCAATTCAAAGCTTATTAGAGCATAATAAAGTGTCATAAATGCCACTCAACATACCCCCAAACTTGAATCGATGCTTGTCCTCAAGCATAAACAGACTCAAAGAACAAGAAACAAAAATGCATGAATACAACTATATGAATGCAACGATCCCAATAGAATAACTCAACCACTCAACAAGCAACATATCAACAAATGCAGTTACTCGCATAAAGATCAGCCAAATCATACAAATCAATTTACAAACTAGATATGTGCGTGTGTGCAGATGCTTACAGATATGCTATCGTGACTAGATCAATAATCATGACTCACTACTCATCAAGGAAATCGCAGGGTTATAAATAAAATAAAAAGCTAGACTCAAAATAACTTATAACACTTCAATTATTATATTGAAGTTTTATATGGATTCATGCTTTTATTCAAAATAAAACAACACATATATGCTTATTTGACCGTGCAATGAGTGAGGTCCACAAAATACTTATACAATAGTACCCATGTAGTGAGCGTTAGGTTAGCGGATACCAGACTATAAAAGCCTTAGGTCACCAGGCACAAAGTCCCCTAAAAATTTAATAACTTGAGTACTAAAGAGCCCACTCGTGATCAATTATACATAACACTTATTCCTTTTTTTTCTTTTTTTTTCTTTTTTTTTCTTTTTTCAATTTCTGAACGAGTGTGTTTTGATCCATCTCGTTCAACCCTAGACTACTCATATAAATATGAGCCGGCTACTAGCCATTTGACACTTAGCCATAACTAGCAATGAAATCAAATTTTTCTCCAATTTCTAAAAATCTATGTTATTTTATTATTAAGAGAATATCCTAAATTTTAAGTATAAACAAGCGATTAAACCTCGACAAACAAACAAACCATGATCATGATCTAGCACTTAAGTAACCTATAAGACTTAGTGAAATATAATTGTCTCTAGCATGCAAATCCACTTAATATGACTTAACATCTCTAAACACGATATCACTACACTAGCATCAATATCATAAGTCAACTGGAAAAATTATCTAAGGGATCATGTTATAATGCATGAACTATATGAACAAACTAACATAAAAACTACCAAAAAAAACATGGCAAAAATATGCAAACTATATAAACTAAACTATCATGAATATGCAAACTATATGAGACTCACACAAACATATTCCTTCAACTACTACCCCCAAACTTAAAACTTCCACTGTCCTCGGTGAAGGTGATAGTAAGGAATTCAGGCATACCTAATCAGATGCAGGCTCCTTACCCTCAATGGGTGGAGTATCAGGTGTGTCTGGAGGTGGATACATAGACTCCTCTCCAAAAACTGGCCAGTGAATATCAACACCGGTGGCTCTAAAAGCTATCCCCAATGCCTGGGTGAGATCTCGTGCGAACCTGCTGTGGATGTCATGCATTACATCCATCCTCCTCGCCAGACACCTATACTGCATCATGCTCAAGCCAGCTCCCATATCAGCTCCTTCCTCCCCCTCACGTGCCTGCTGTGATGGTCCTCCTTCATCTCCTAGCTGAGATCTCCATGCAGTCATGCTTGCCTGAGTGGCACCAGCAGCTGGCCTCCCACCAGGTAGGTGGTCAAAAGAATACCCAAGCCCCTTCAGATCGGGCTTGCCTCCATCTCATTCCTGCATCGTAGCCAAAGTAGTGCTGTCGATAGGAGCACTCGGAAGCTGCAACTACTCATGTACGGGCCAATGAACACCAACTGCCACACACAGCTTCGTCACCAAGGACGCATACGGAATAGACCCCGTAGTACTCCCCCTCAAGAACTTCAAAATCCTCTGATAGATCACCATCCCCAAATCTATATAGTCACCCTGAAGAATGCCCCATAACAACCATGCACGCTCCACAGTAATCTCATGCACATGCGAAGATGGCATGATGTTAGCACATATAAAAGCGTTCCATACGTGGGCAAACCTGTTCATGCTGGAAGCCGGAAATGCAGAATACTCGGTTGTACACCTCTTGATCTTCCAGTGAGTGTCGGGCTGGCAAAGAGTAGCAACAATAAGATCCGGATCAAAGTCCTCTGGAGTCTTATCATTCCAGGTGTCCTACCCGGGCTTCCTCGTGGGTTGCTCAATCGCAGTCCTGATAGCCTCAGCACTATACTCCACCGACCTCCCTTGAACCACCGTGAAGTCATTCTTCTCGGCCTTAGCGTTCACATAGAACTCGAACCACACTCATTGGCACAGTAGCGGGTGCCTCGTAAATAGGAACCCAGCCCATCTCAGAATCATCTCCAACAGCTGACCATCCTTCCCTGATGGAAAAAAGCCTCACTCCTTGATGATTGGCTTCGAAAGAAGCCTAGTATACTCCGCTTCTGCCTCGGGAGTAGAGAACATCGGCCTTACACCTTGTGTTCTTTGTCTCTTGGGTGCCATGGAAATTGATTAGAGAGAATAAGAGTTGTGTTTGAGAGAGAATTTGTGTTGAGAAGTTATGAATTGGTGAAAAAGTTTGTGTATGAGGTGTATGTATGTATATATAGGTGGTGAAAGAGAATTATATATGGAATAGAAGTGGGATTTGATTATGGGAATAATGAGAGTAATGGGTTTGACTTGGAGAGGGAATTATGGGATGTGGGGGAGTAAAATTCAGTTGGGAATTGATTTTGGGACAAAATTCCCGTTTCCCCCCCAAAACTGCCTTTTATTTTTCTCCAGAGTCGGGACACGGCGCGGTCGCGCGCTGGGATGGCGTAAGCGTGCGCTACTTCTGCCAAACCGGCGCGGCCGCGCGCTGTAACAGCACGGGCGCGCCGTGTTTCTGTGAAATTAGCGCGGCCGCACGCTAGGACAGCGCGGGCGCGCCAAGCTTCTGAAGTGAACTCTGAATTTTTTTCTTTTTCTGGTTTTTTTGTGATTTTCTCTTTTCTTCTTGCTTCCTTTACTTACTAATGTACAACAAACTTGGGTTGCCTCCCAAAAAGAGCTTATTTTATGTCGTTAGCTTGACATAGAACTTGAGATCAAACGGATAATAAAACAGCACTAACCACCTCACGGTTTGCCGTGTCACCATAGTAATGCTTCAACTTCTGATCATTTTCAAAAATCTCCACCGCTCCATGTGGAAACACAGTTTTGACAATAAACGGCCCTGACCATCTTGACTTCAATTTTCCAGGAAAAAATGGAGACGAGATTTGAACAAAAGAACTCGTTGCCCCAACATAAATGATTTGAGCACTAGACCCCGATCGTGCCACCTCTTAACTTTTTCCTTATATATTTTGTTGTTCTCATAAGCTTGAAGTCGAAACTCGTCGAGCTCATTCAATTGAAGCATCATTTTCTTTCCAGCTGCATCCAAATACAAATTCAATTTCTTCAAAGCCTAATATGCTTTATGATCTAGCTCCACCGGCAAATGACACCCCTTACCATAAACCAACTGATACGGTAACATTCCTAGCGTAGTTTTGTACGTTGTTCTATAGGCCCAAACAGCTTCATCAAGCTCCAAAGACCATTATGTTCTTGATGGACACACAACCTTCTTTAGAATGCACTTGATTTCTCTGTTAGATACCTCAGCTTGACCATTAGTCTGAGGATGGTAAGCCGTAGCAATGCGATAATTCACATTGTACCTTTACATCATAGCCGTGAACTTGCGGTTACAGAAATGTGACCCTTCATCAATGATTATGACTCTTGGAGTTCCAAATCTTGTGAATATCTGCTTGTGAAGAAAATTAAGCACTACCTTAGCATCGTTCATTGGAAATGCCTTAACTTCAACTTATTTTGACACATAATCAACTGCCAACAAGATATACTGATTGTTACAAGACGAGACAAATGGTCCCATGAAGTCAATTCCCCAAACATCGAAGACTTCGACCTCGAGAAGCACATTAAGAGGCATCTCATCCCTTTTAGACATATTCCCCACTCGTTGATATCGATCACATTTTAAAACAAACTAATGAGCATCCTTGAACAAAGTTGGCCAAAAGAAACCTGCTTGAAGAATACGGGATGCTATCTTTTCTCCACCATAATGTCCTCCATAAGCCGTTGAGTGGCAATCTCGCAAGATCCCCCCCCCCCCAATTTCGCTGTAAGGAATACACCTCCTGATGATTTGGTCAGCTCCTTGGCGAAAAAGAAATGGCTCATCCCACATATACCAGTTCACTTCATATAGAAACTTCTTCCTTTGAGCGGGAGTCAATTTTGGAGGCATGACATTACTCACAAGGTAGTTCACAATATCTACAAACCACGGTTCTTCTGCTTGTACTCCAAATAATTACTCATCGGGAAAAGACTCATTAATCAAAGATTTATCTTGTGCAGTAGCAATTGGATCCTCTAAACACGAGAGATGATCGGTGAATTGGTTCTCAGTCCCTTTTCTGTCCTTGATCTCTAACTCAAACTCCTCAAGTAAAAGAACCCATCGAATCAACCTTGGCTTCAAGTCCTTCGAGACAAGATATCGAATTGCTGCATGATCAGTGAAAACTGTCACCTTCGTCCCAAGGAGATATAATCGAAATTTCTTAAAACCATAGACGATAGCCAAAAGTTCTTTCTCAGTAGTGGTGTAATTCAGTTGAGCACCATTAAGAGTCTTACTAGCATAGTAGACTACATGAAATATGTTGTTCTTGCATTGCCCAAGAACTGCTCCAACTGCATAGTCGCTTATATCGCACATCATTTCAAATGGTTCCGACCAATCAGGTATCGTTATGATGGGTGCCGTATTCAAACTCTTCTTTAATGTCTCAAAAGCGGCAAGGCACTCGTCATCAAAATTGAAAGGAACGTCTTTCTCTAGCAAATTGCACAACAGCTTTGAAATCTTTGAGAAGTCTTTGATGAAACGCCTATAGAAACCCGCATGACTAAGAAAACTGTGAATTCCCTTAACATATATAGGTGGAGGAAGATTTTCGATCACCTCCACCTTGGCTTTGTCCACCTCAAGACCCTTTTTAAAAACCTTGTGCCCAAGAATGATGCCTTGGCGCACCATAAAATGACATTTCTCCCAATTAAGAACCAAGTTGGTCTCAACACACCTTTTCAATACTAAACCCAGATTATGAAAGCATTCATCGTAGGAAGTTCCAAAGACCGAGAAATAGTCCATGAACACTACTACGTTATTCCCAATCATGTCAGAGAAGATAGCCATCATACATCTCTGAAAAGTGGTTGTGGCTCCACATAGCCCAAAAGAAACTCTGTGGAATGCAAAAGTGCCAAACAGACATGTGAATGTAGTCTTTTCTTGATCTTCTGGAGCAATACAAATCTGATTATAACCTGAGTAGCCATCCAGAAGATAATTGTAATCATGCCCATCCAATCTATCAAGCATCTGATCAATGAAAGGAAGAGGGAAGTGATCCTTCCTTGTAGCCTTGTTCAGCTTCCTATAATCCATGCAAACTCTCCACCCCGTGACTGTTCGTGTCAGAATAAGCTCATTCTTCTCATTAGCCACCATAGTGATACCACCTTTCTTTGGCACATACTGAACTGGGCTCACCCATAAACTGTCAGAAATAGGATAGATAATTCCTGCATCTAGCCATTTGAGAATTTCTTCCTTCACAACCTCTATCATGATCGGATTTAGCCTTCTCTATTGCTCAACAGTAGGCTTGCTTCCTTTCTCTAGCAGAATTTTATGTATACAATAAGAAGGGCTGATTCCCTTGATATCTGCTATAGTCCAGCCAATTGCCGATTTGAACTCTCTAAAAATCCTCAACAGCTTTTCCTCATCAGTACCTGAAAGGTCAGATGCAATAATAATAGGCAAAGTAGATGCCTCACCTAAAAATGCATACCTCAAGTGTTCAGGTAAAGGCTTAAGCTCAAGAGTAGAAGCTTCCTCAATAGACGGCTTGAGGCGTTTCAGAGAACTTTTCAACTCCTCTAATCCAAGAGATTCAAAAGGCATGTCCATCTTTCGCTTCCAAGGAGAAGCATTCAAATATTGCAAGTGCTCGTCACCCTCATCATCTTCACTATCAGAATTCCCCAATAAGGCCTTCTCTAAGGCATCAGTCCTTAGCAAACGATCGAGTTCAGAATTAACCACAGTATCGACCATTTCCACCTTAAAACACTCCTCATTTTTTGTAGAGAATTTCATGGCATTGAACACATTAAAAGTCACATCCTGATCCATCACTCGTATGGTAAGCTCACCTTTCTGCACATCTATCAAGGTTCGGCCAGTAGCCAAAAAAGATCTTCCCAAGATTATGGGAATCTTCTTATCCTCTTCAAAATTAAGAATTACAAAATCGGCACGGAAAATGAGTTTATCCACCTTGACCAAGACATCCTCCACAATACCTCGCGGATAAGTAATAGAATGATGGGCCAACTGCAAAGTCATGTATGTAGGTTTTGGATCAGGAAAGTCCAACTTTTTGAAGATTGGCAATGGCATCAGATTGATGCTAGCTCCCAAGTCGCATAGACATTTATCAAATGACACATTTCCAATGGTGCAAGGAATAGTGAAGCTTCCATGATCTTTAAGCTTCAGAGGCAATTTATGTTGCAGCACAACACTGCATTCCTCCGTGAGAGCAACGGTCTCTAAGTCATCAAGCTTTACTTTCCTAGAGAGAATACCTTTCATGAATTTCGCGTAACTAGGTATTTACTCAAGAGCTTCAGCGAAAGGTATGTTGATGTGAAGTTTCTTGAACACCTCCAGAAACTTCACAAACTGCTTCTCCAATTTCTTCTTCTACAGCCTCTTAGGAAAAGGAGGTGTAGGATAGATCTGTTTCTCCCCTGTATTACCCTCAGGAGGAGTGTGCTCAACAGTAGTCTTCCTTGGTTCCACTTCGGCTTCCTTCTGCACTTCTTCTTCATCAGCCTCCACTTTGGAAATTAGAGTTTTAGCTACTTCAGGATTCGCAACTTAACCAGACCTCAATGTGATTGTTTTAACATGCTCTTAAGATTCCTTCTTGTCTGGCACTTCAGTATCTCTTGGAAGCGTGCCAGGTTGGCGGTTTAGTAATGCATTCGTAATTTGCCGAATTTGATTCTCCAAGGTATTGATACAGACAGCTTGGCTCTTGCACATGAGTCTCAACTCCTCTAGTTCATATTTTTCATTAGCTTGAGGTAACTGCTGAAGTTAAAGTTGTAGCTTTGGGGCATAATGCGGTTGCTGAAAACCAGGAGGGTTATTGTGGCACCCTCCAAACCTGGGTCAGAAGTTTGGGGTCCACAACACATACACATTATATAAACCTGTATAGGAAATATTATTTGCAATGACCCTGCTTCACATAACCACGGATCGCAACAAGTTAAAGTATGAAAACAAGCCACAATCTTAACCTTTATTACAACGTACCAAATCCCAACTAATTTAACTTACAACTGATAATAAAATCATTCTTACAATCTGACTATTTCTCTACTGCATGAAGCTTCTGCTAGCTCGATCCAACTCAACTGGAACCTTAGCCCGCACTTTGGACTGAGGAACTTCACTATCATCCATATTCTTTTCAACTGTAAAATATATAAAAGAATCGCAGGGGTGAGCTAACTAGCTCAGCAAGTCTTAATAGGGATAACTGAGGTTAAGCAATAATCAAATGAAATAATTCAGAGGAATCAAGTTTCTTTTTAACTAATCATTAGAATTGGATATTCATTTTAATTTATTTTTTTTAAAAAAAAACAAGGTTATGATGCTGATCAGTCACGCACTAACCCCGAGCGAAGCATACAGCTCTGCTCTACGAACTGGATCCAAGGCATACATTGGCCTAATTTGACAATGAATCTGGTCTGACCACGAATCTGGTCTGACCACGAATCTGGTCCATATAAAGAAAACTATCCAATTCTAAAACACTTTAGTGTAACAAACAATGTAATTCAATAAGCAAGATCATAATCAACAGCGATAAAGCATTGGTATAAAAACGTAATGCAATTCTTGAGTATCACAAGGGTATATTAGGGTATGTATAAGAAACGGTATCCAGTTTGTAAAGGATCAGGTATTAGACTAGTAATGATTTTTCAAGGTATAGTTCTTTGATGTTATAAGGAATGGTTGGGGTATAAAAGTTTCTGTGTTTTCAAATAATTTTCTTCCAGTGTTTGGTGTTTGGTAGTTAAACATTTGGGGAGTAGTATCATATTTGTATGGTTTGGTGTCTGAGGATCAACAAAGGACGGTTTACAGAGAATAAGGTTTATGGCTCAATATCAAGAAAATCAGGGTTCAAGGTTAAGTAGTTTAAAACACTTGCAATATAAAACAGGAGTTATTTTGAATAATAACGACATGTTATGAAACAGTTCGACAACATTGGTAATATATCTTGAAGAAAAGTTCAGAAATACTTGCCTTACAGGGCTTTATAACTATTACTGATCAACTCTGAGCCGACTCTGTCGCTCAGGCTTTAACGTCCAACCATTAGATCCCATTGGATTCGACTTCGACACTCAGGTTTTTCTGTTGAAACTCTACTGAGCTCGTCGACTGACCACTAGGTTATCTTTAGTCCATCATCCACTTTCGGGTTCCCGACTATAACCTACAGGGTCGAAATACCCTACGTTAGATGTCTAGGTATGCTTGACATATCCTCGATACCAATTTTACCCAACGATATTCAAACTTGACTCGTAAATATGTATATTATAATAACACACACAACAAGTAGGGTTCACAATCTCGAAAATCGGTTCGGTGTTCGTTTTTGGAAAGTACATATACTTTTTATTTTACGGAATCAGGGTTATCGATTTGGAAAAATATTTCATCACATCGTACAACCAAGTTTCGTATAAAACACACATATATATATAGTTTCTCCACGTCCTGATATTCATCGGATACGTTCCCGTATTTACGGAGTTCGATTTCCCGGAAATCGGACAGCGTTCCCTTTGTTTATCGGACTACCCGTCGACACATCATCGACGTCAATTCATCACAACAATCCATAATCACAACAACCAATATTCATAATTTCCCAGTCACCAGTTCAATACTATTATTAATTATTATTCGCATTCTACATTTATTTATTTTAAAAAAATTAGGACTCAGAATAAAATCATCACCGTCCACCGTCCGCTCGTCGAAATTCACCACGGACGGCGGTAAAATCCGGAGTTACCCGAGTTGGGTTTCCATTCACAGATTCCACCGATTAATTACTAACAATTCCCACATGAAATATTAACATCACGAATATATATTCAAATGATTCCTGTAATAAAAGGAATTAAATGAGAATTTATACTATTCAGCCCAACTGCACAAATTAGCCTCAATAGAGGCCCAACAACAACAAGGCCCAAAGTAACAGGCCCAAAAACGCAGCCCACAGGACCAACAGGACAGCACGCGTGTGTAACACACGCGGCACCGCATGTGGCGCCCTTCAAACCCGGGTCAGAAGTTTGGGGTCCACAACACAAACACAATATCTCAACCTGTATATGAAATATTAATTGAAATGACCCTGCTCTATATAACCATGGATCGCAACAGGTTTAAGTATGAAAACAAGCCACAACCTTAATTTTTATTACAACGAACCAAATCCCAACTAATTTAGCTTACAACTGGTAATAATTTTTTTCTTACAATCTTACTATCTCACTACTTCCATAAGCTTCTGCTAGCTCGATCCAACTCAATCTGGAATCCTAGCTCGCACATTGAACTGGGAAACATCGTTATCAACCGTATCCCTTTTTAACTGTAGAATACATAAAAAGATTCGCAAGAGTGAGCTAACTAGCTCAGCAAGTCATAATAACGATAACTGAGGTTAAACAATGATCAAGTGAGATGATTCAGGTGAATCAAGTTTCTTTTTTACTAATCATTAGAATTGGATATTCATTTTAAGCTTTAAAAACCAAGGTTAGGCTGCTGATCAGTCACGCACTAACCCCGAGCAAGCACACAGCACTACTCTAATTACTGGATCCAAGGCACTTATTGGCCTGACTTAACCATTGGTATGGTCTGACCACGAATCTGGTCCACATATATAAAAACTATCCAATCCTAAAGCAGTTCAATATGATAAACAGTATAATTCGATAAAATAGGATCATAATCAACGATAGTTAAATACTTGAATATAAATATAAGGAAACTCATGGATATCAAGGGTATATCAGGGTATGTGTAGGAAACGATTTTCAGTTTGTAAATTGATCAGGTGCTAGACGAATGCTGATTTTTCAAGGTATAATTCTTTGATGTTATAAAGAATGGTTGGAGTATAAAAGTTTCTGTGTTTTCAAACAATTTTCTTCCAGTGTCTGGTGTTTGATAGTTATACATTTAGGGAGTAGTGCCATACTTGTGTGATTTGGTATCTGAAAATCAACAAAGGATGGTTTACGAAAAATTTAAAGCTTATGGCTCAAGAATCAAATGAGGTGATTCGGGTTCAAGGTTGTATGATTCAAAGTACTTACAGTATAAAACATAGCTATTTTGAATACTTAACAATATTTCATGAGAGAATTTAGAAACATTTACATTATATCTTGAAAAAGGTTTAGAAGTACTTGCCTCACAGGGCTTTACAACTGTTACTGATCAACTCTGAGCCGACTCTACCGCTCAGGCTTTAACGTCCAACCACTAGACCACATTAGATTCGACTCTGATGCTCAGGTTTTCTGTTGAAACTCTATTGAGCTCGTCGACTGACTACTAAGTCATCTCTAGTCCATCGTCCACTTTCAGGTTCCCGATTATAACCTACAGGGTCGAAATACCCTATGTTAGACGTCTAGGTATGCTTGACATATTATCGATACTAATTTTTACCCAACGATATTCAAACCCGACTCGTAATTATATGGATTATTATAATATAATCACACCCCACAGTCAGGGTTCACATTCTCGAGAAATCGGTTTGGTGTTCGTTTTCCGAAAATACGTATACTTGTAATTTCACAAAATCAGGGTTATGGATTTTAGCAAATTATTTCATCACATCGTGCAATCAAGTTTCATATAGAACACATATATATATATCTATATAACCATTCGACGTCCCGATAATCGTTGGATACGCTCCCTTATTTTTTTTGTAGGTAAATTTCCCAGAAATCGGGCAGCGTCTCCTCTGTTTATCGGACTACCCGTCGATACACCAATCGACGTCAAATTTCAAACACAACAACTTCAATGACAACCCAATCACAATCCCAATCATCGATATTATTCAATTATTACTAATATTCGCATCTTATATTTTTTTATTCGTATTAGGACTCAGAATTGGATCATCACTGTCCACCGTCCACTCGTCGAAATTCATCGTGGACGGCGGTAAAATTCGTCGGTGCCCGAATAATTCCGGGTTTCCACACGAAATTTCACCGATTTTTAAGATCATTTTCCGCACAAATTGAATTTAACATCACGAATTATTATTCAACGGATTTCCTGCAGTAAATAAATATATCAATGATTAAAATCATAACCCAAATCAATTTGCACCAATTCAGCCCAACAGAAGCCCAAACGAGGCCCAACAAAACAGGCCCAAATCAGAGCCCAACTGATAAAGTCCAAACAAAGAAATGTAATACAGCCGCACAACCATACCACACTGTCACCATAATACTCACGCGCCACCGCGCTCCAAATCACGCCCACACACACAGTTTTATACACACACAAAATTATATATTCACACACACAATCATACACACACATGTCCACTTATAAGCATATGATAGGGGGAACAATCAAAAACACAGGAAAACAACAGGAACGGCGGAGGGGTTCACCGGGAAGATAAATCCGGCGACTTACCGAAATAAAAAGGGCGACATCCGGCATAAGAAAGGGAAGAAGAAGAAGCGGGGGAACAGAAAAGAGAAGGGGGCAGAACCAACCAAAAGAAAGAGGGAAGAAATAGGGAGATTTGTCGTGAAGGAGAGAGAGCAGTGAGCGAGAGATTGAGAGACAAGAGGATTGGGGAAAGATGGGAGTAAAATGAACTGATTTTTTTTTGTTTGTATATATTTGTGTCCTGGTAATTATCTTTTGATACCAATTCTGAGTTCGCCACGTAGCTGACAAATTGTGGGAATAAGACACGTGTCCGGTTTTCTACTGGAAAGCCCGGTTTTGTCCCGCAATTCACAAATAACGAAACGAGTTGCACTTAAAACGAATTCAGAAAATCACAAAAATAGTCTTAAAATGTTATGAATATTCCGAAGTTAATAAAAACATAAATTTTAAAATTTTAAAATAATTTCTAAAATGCACTTTATACCCACTTTTTAACAATTAAACGAAATAACGTGCAGGTGAATTTAATCCCGAAAATTTTCAAAATAATTTTAAAATTCTCGGAATATTCCAAACTTAAATAAATATGAGTTTCATAATTTTTGAAGAATTCTGAAATTAAATACAGATTTTACAATGAAATGTAATCAGAAAATCATACAGGGTTAAATAATTAATAAAATATTGATTTCTAAATTTTGTACAATCCCAAAAATAATTATTGAAATTATAAAATCATAGAACTAATTTTAGAGATAATCCAAATATTATGGATTTAAAACTTTCATAAAATTACCTTTAAAAATAAAATAGAACAATATAACTCAATCTTTAACTACACATTCCAATCCTTTACACCAATAAACCACAGACAAATAGTATATATCAACATACTGCTGCCAAAACCAGGACATATATTTTATTTAATTAATATTTCACAATTACATATTTAAATAATTCAAAAATACAGGAGTCGTTATACCGCAGCAACAAATTAAACAAGCGAACCCCAGCCGGAAATTATCCCGGAAAAGCACGCAAACACACAGCACACACCTATATACACAACACACTTATACCAATACACACATAACCCTCACCACCGAACCATTGACACCCCACCGGAAACAGGCGGCATCATGGCGGCCGGAGGAAAAGAACAAGGCGGCACAGGAGAATCGACAAGGAACAACAGACACACAGACTTGCAACTACACAACAGGCGCGCACATATACATACATATATGTATACACGTATATCGGAACCACCAAGGACAATATCCGGCAATTACCGCAAACAGGGACTGCAACAAACCACGAGCAGCTCGAAATAGGGGAACCAGCAAGACACAGAATCAAAGAAATAAAAGGAAAAAGATGAGAGCACAAGAGAATTTAATCCCCCTCATGACCCGATTCCAATGAAACCGGGAAATTGATAAAAGAAAGAGGAGAGGTTTCGAGAGTTTTCTCGAGTGAAACCAGGGATAAGAATGATAGGACTTATCTTTTTGTCTGATTTTTATTTATCGTAATTTAACACCGCATTCTGATTTTAGCGAACCGTGTTGTACAAAAATAAACTCAAAAAATTGTCTAAATAGTTTAAAAATTATATAAATATCCCCAAATTAATAAAACATGAGTTTCGCAATTTTTAGATAAAATTTGGAACGCGACTCATACCTGCATTTTATAATTAACGAACTGAGCTGTACGTAAAAGAAATTCAGAAAATCACGAAAACAGTCTTAAAATGTTAGAAATATCCCGAAGTTTATAAAAATATAAATTTTGAAATTTTAAGATAATTTTTGAAATACAATTTATACCCGCTTTTCGCAATGAAACGAATCGACGCGCGGGTGAAATTAATCCCGAAAATTTCTAAAATAATTTTAAAATTCTCGAAATATTCCAAACTTAAATAAATATGAGTTTCATAATTTTTGAAGAATTTTAGAATTAAATATGGATTTTACAAATAAAAGCACTCAGAAAATCATTTAAAGATAAATAATTAATAAAATATTGATTTCTCAATTTTATAAAATCCTAAAAATAATTATTGTAATTATAAAATCATAAAAACAATTTTAGAGACATTCCAAGTATTTACGCAAATAAATTTGCAGCAAATCCACTTTTAAAAATGAAAACAATCCAATACGACTCCATAATTAATCACACGAACAACCCGGTATATTATAAATCACACATCAATAATCAAACAACACCTAGCGGTCAAAACCAATACACATATTTTATTTATTTAATGATTTCCATAATTACGTAATTTAAATAATTTAAAAATACACGAGTCGTTATATCATTCCCTCTTAAAAAGATTCTGTCCTCAAAATCTGGTCTAACAAAATAAGTGAGGATATTTGTCAAGCATATCTGACTCTAGTTTCCAAGTAGACCCTTCTACTCGAGGATTTTCAACGTATTCACTATAGATATATACTCATTTCCAAGAACTCGCCTTGAACGATCAAGAATTTGGATTGATCACTATATGCAGAACAAACTCGGACAAGAACCCGTTGGCTCCTAATCAATCACTTAATTCAGATCGAATGCTTATTGCTTTAACATCGATAAGAAAACACATTGTATGTACACACTGTTGTGACGGTCACATCAATTCATGAACAACTTTATCTATATTTATCAATACCTTGAATGGTTCATTAATTTTAGGATTTAACGTGTCCCTTCTACTCAAACTTATCCAGTCTCCTTCAAGGTGAAACTTTTACTAACACTACTGGTCCTATTTCTATATTCATACTCTCTCGATACAATTTCGCCTTCTTTCTTTGTCGAGTTCGAGCTGCTTCAATCAATATTACCACGCTCTTGGTGTGCTGAATTAACTTACAATTTGACAACTTTCTCCTTCCCACTTTATTTTTAATAAAAATGGGGACCTACACTTACGTTCACATGAAGCTTGGTAAAATGGTATTCCAAAGCTGACATCGATGATAAATGATCCTTCCAATGTTTCCTTAAAACTCAACCTCTCAACAGGTCTTACATTTCCTGAATCACTTCCGTACTTTGACTCTTCGTTTAAGGATGATAGGCGGTGCTCGTTCTCAACTTGGTTTCCAAACATTTAAACATCTCTTACTCTTTTTCATCAATTAGGGCTGAAAAGTAATCTCATATATTCACGTATTATTACCTTTTAGTATTTGAACTTCAGATTCTACTCTTTCCAATTTATTTTTTAACTCATCGGCGGTCTTAATTACATCCAATCCTTTCTGTCGGCATAAGGCATTTGTTACCATACGGCTTTGCTTTGGTAGTTGTTAATGGATTAATTCAAAATATTTTACTAATCTTAGTCAAAATTTCATTCTTGAAAACTTGACGTATAGTTGCTTTCCTTTTGATCTTTGGAGAAAAATGCTTGGGCAATTCCATGTAGACTTTTTTATTCTTTGAGTTACTGAGGATGTTATCAATAAATACAGTTTGCTTATCTGAGTACTCTTTATACACCATGTTCCTTAATTCCTTATAGTCACCTGATACACTTGTTATTTCACGTAATATCACCAGAGCTTGCAATGCTCTTAACTCACTTTAATCGTAATCTCTGATATGTTCTCAAGTCGGTTCTTAAGTTAATTCCCGAGATATAACATACTTCTTGAATTAGGTCTCGCAAGTAATCAATTCTTTACAGGGGTCACTTATTCTTATTCATTGTTTCGTTAAACTCTCAATAATCAGTACATACTCACATAACTTCATTTCTTTTCTCCCTTAACATCACTGATACACTTCACGATTCACTTTTTATAAAACCACTCCCTGGGTTTGCCTTATCCACTAAGCCTTCAATACTTCGTCTTAATCCTTTGACATGTCCAACACTTCCTAATCCATCTTGAAATTTCCTTCTTATACCCGGTTATCACTATTTTTTTTAAATTTCCGTATATCTTGGCATTTCTTCAATAAATTAAATACTTTATATTGTGAATTCCCTGTGGAATCTCATTTCCTAATCCTTTACTTGTAGCATCCAAGTGCTGGAAGAAAGCCTGGGGATATCGTGATCATTCTCCTGGGCGTATAAGTTTCCTCTTACTAACTGCTAACATCGTGATCCATTATCTTCTCTTGACATCTCCTTATCGTTCCCTTAACAACTATGACTAAAAGGTCATACTATCTATCCTTGCTCTTTTTGGATTATGAAATCTAACTTCCAATTCCAACTTCTGAAATTCCATAGGTAATTCTTTTCGGTGCAGTCTTTAGGTTTATTTTCTCCTTTTTGCTTATCGTTTGCCACTACATTTGCTTTTCCTTGCGAATACATACTTCAAACTCTTATGGTCCGTATAGATCTTACATCTTCCTTCATACATATAATGTTTCCCAATCTTTCAAAACAAATATTATTACTGTTAGTCCCAATTATGAGTAGGATACTTCTGCTCGTAAGGTTTCGGTTGTCTGGGTGCATATACAATAACTTTATTATACTGCATCAACACACATCCTACTCCCTTATGATAAGCATCACTATAAACTACCAAATCTCCTTGATACCTTCAAAGTGATAAAGCAGGTGTTGTAACCATTCTTTCATTTAATTCCGCAAAACTTTCTTCACCCTTCTCTATTTCATATAAACTTCTTGCTTTTCCAGATTAGCTTCGTCAAAGGTATTGCAATTTTCAAGAAATCTTGCACAAATTTTCAGTATAACCGGTCCATGGTAAAAATTTTACTTTTATTGGTGCTTTTGGACTTTCTTTATTCATAGTAACTTTAATTTCTACTGGATCTCCTTTGGTCTCCTCCTCACTGATTACTTATGCTTTCTATCATCAAAACTTTCACCTTGCAAACTTTACATACAACTTCTTTCTTCTCCGACTCCTCAGTTGTCATTAAATGCTTCGCATGGTCCTCCGTTGACTTTAAGTAACACAAATACAGCTCATCCAGATATTTCTTAAAGATTTCTTGATAGTAACCTTGTTGAGCTTTCTTTAGTTGTCGCATACTCTCATACTTCCATTTTCTTATTAACAATTAGTACCGGTGCACCTCATAGGATACACTGGGTCTAATTGCTTCTTCTTCTAGCATCTCTTGCCTCTGCTTTGCTAACTTCCTCATTTTAACTGGCGCCATTTTGTATAAGGCCTTGGTTACTGGCTTCGTCTCAGGTGCTAAGTCAATC
Source organism: Apium graveolens (assembly GCF_009905375.1). Classification (NCBI taxonomy): domain Eukaryota; kingdom Viridiplantae; phylum Streptophyta; class Magnoliopsida; order Apiales; family Apiaceae; genus Apium; species Apium graveolens. Next base: position 50,863,874 of record NC_133647.1, on the reverse strand, counting down.
GTGAGCTTCATTTCTCTATCTGGAGGAAATGTTGATAACTCATCTGGAAACATATCTTGAAACTCATTAATTACTATAAAACCTTCAAATTTTATTTATTCTTGACTTCTATTCATAATCACCGTAGTGTTGACCTCTTGGTCACCGTAACTTCTTAGCTTAAATTATTGCTAACAAATTCTTTACCTTCCTTCATCTTTTAAACCTCGTCACATTCTCATTTGGCATCTTCAGAACTATCTTTTCATCACAACCGTCTATCTGGGTATCAGGCTTGAATAGTTAATCCATTCCTTAGAATAATTTCAAATTCTCTTACCTTAAATGATATCAATTCTTCACACACTTATTTCCAGAAATCTAAGTTCCACCATTAATACTCACTTAGTTAACAATTACACATTCTTGATTTGCTAATCCTTTAGTCATAATCTTATCAATTCAACAGGATAACTCATCTTATCAACACAACCTTGAGAGATATTTGATCAAGTTGCTCCCACATCTTCCCATACTTTAACGTGTAAGGTATTCACCATAATTATCCATGTTATCACGTCCGTATTCTGAATAACATATTTCACAGGAAAATCGCATATTTTCGTTCTCGAAGACGCATTCCTTATTGAAGTAGATTCCCTTGATTCTTAGTGCATCCCTGACTTGGTTAGTGATCTACAATTCGCGCCATATGCCCTTGTTTGCTTTACATGCGTGAGAGGTAGATGGAACTTTGCCCACTTGGTCCATAATACGCTGATTTATGATTGAAAAACTCTTGCAAAGAATGATAGTATAACGAAACAACTAAAAGGATTCACGATTCAACAAAAATTAGAGTTTAAAAGAAAGAAGAAACAAGGATTTGAATATGAATGAGACAACCACATTGGTACTTAAGATGGCCAGTCTTTCATACCATATGGAATACATCACATGATTAGGTGGCATCCCACCCGACTCTTCGTCATTCTGACAAAGTGTCTCACCATAATATTGTTTGTCCCAATCAGAAAGCAAAACTTGAGGGAAACAATTAAATTTGAAAGGAATGCAATATCCTCCTTTTTGATATCATCATAAGGAGTTTATTAAGAAAAGAAGTTCATACATTTTTAGGAATTGAATAGGAATATATGTTGTAATATTGAGGACAAGAATGATACCATTGGTCACCATCCACATTCCACTTGTGTTCACCTTTCGAGCTTGTTCGATCATATCCCAATTGTGTCATATAATAACTTTAGAGGGTACGCTAAAATACCTTCGCACATTAAGCATTATGATAGATTCTTACTTGTTAAGTTTTGCGTTTTTAACATCGCACCTACACGTATAATACTTTAACAATTCGATCATAATGGCGTTCCCACCGGATAACTTCGAGTTTCCTCTTTTTAATTTAGAATAATCCATGAATCATCCAACATAACGATCATTTTGTTAATAATATTCTTCTTTTGGAAAGATCTGGAAATCTTCCCCAATCTTCTTTGGTCATGCTCCATAAATCAATGAATTCTTCGAATTCTGATAGTCCTAGTAATTGAATGTATAGTTACTTCGTACGCTGATTCCGTTGTAAATTTTATCAAACAATATGTGCATCTTATTGTTAGGAATAATCAATTCCTTCATAATCACGGGTTACTTTATCCTCTGAATTAACAGTACTAAGTCTGAAACAAACATCCTTCCAGGTAATCCAGGTCTTTTAACAAAAAAGAAACTCAAGTAGTAACTTGACAACCAAGGTTTAAAACTTTTTTTTTATTCAAAAAGGCTTTTAGAATTTATTTTTTTTAAGGAAAAATCTTTTTCGAAAACTTGTTAAAATTTTGAAAATCATAAATCTGGTTGTCCTTACTATATGAGTTGGTTGTTGTCCTTCCGACATATAACAAGGTACCAAATTAAAGGAACGATCACATAAAGGTCCATTTACTTCAATATACCTTTCTCCTTCATCGTGTCCATTTACCTTTCTTAATCGACGAAACTTCAATTGTCGTTGCATATTATCTTATTTGTAGCTTCACATCAAGGCTTCCATACTGGTAATACTCCCGTTATCAACTTTGCAATCGTTAAGTGGAACAAATTATCCAATAGTCAACAAGTCGGCTAATGCCATATCACCTTGTTACTATAAATATATCATATCGTCATAACACCATTAATTATCTTCAAGAAAGCTCCAGAACCATAATCTCCTCTAACTCTCTTTTCAATACTTATCTACTCCATTCCACAAGCTAGTCACGGGTGGCCTAATCACTAATAACTTCTTGTAACCAGGTAACAACTATCCTCCGAAACACTTGAATCTTCTTTCTAAACTTCTTCTCACCTTTATTTGTATCTCAATACTCACCATTTACTGCGACTCCCGCATCCATCCTCATAGGTACAATTGCTTCATAGGACAAGTTTTAAACTGAGGGTATAGAACAGGATGTAGGGTAAACAGAAGAGATACACTCACAGCCGAAAGTCTAGTAAAATAAGAATAATCAGATAGAGGTTCTTAAATAGGTAGTCTCATAACAAGAGGTGGTAGAATAACATGGAATACCTTGAGGAGGTGCAACTGTCATAACAGAAGGTAGTGCCATTAATACTGATGGAGGAACAAGGTGCAAATTAAATCTAAGAGAAGATGACGATCCTCGAACAGAAAGCTCCAAACGATCAGATGATACAGGAAAATCAGGATCTGCCATTGTCGTTGTCTGGGAATCACATCGCAAGTTAAGAATCCCAAATCGCAATATGAACCGTGCCGGAGGCCTATTATACAATCGCACTCAACCTCACAATGTCTTATCTTTCTATTTCCTATTCATAATCCAAACCCTCTAACCAATCCCGACAATCTAGGCTTGTTTCAGTGACTTATAACCTATAGCTCCGATACCAACCTGTGGCGCCCTCCAAACCCAGGTCAGAAGTTTGGGGTCCACAACACATACACATTATATAAACCTGTATAGGAAATATTATTTGCAATGATCCTGCTTCACATAACCACGGATCGCAACAGGTTAAAGTATGAAAACAAGCCACAATCTTAACCTTTATTACAACGTACCAAATCCCAACTAATTTAACTTACAACTAATAATAAAATCATTCTTACAATCTAACTATCTCTCTACTGCATGAAGCTTCTGCTAGCTCGATCCAACTCAACTGGAACCTTAGCCCGCACTTTGGACTGAGGAACTTCACTATCATCCATATTCTTTTCAACTGTAAAATATATAAAAGAATCGCAAGGGTGAGCTAACTAGCTCAGCAAGTCTTAATAGGGATAAATGAGGTTAAGCAATGATCAAATGATATGATTCAGAGGAATCAAGTTTCTTTTTAACTAATCATTAGAATTGGATATTCATTTTAATTTTATTTTTAAAAAAAACCAAGGTTAGGCTGTTGATCAGTCACGCACTAACCCCGAGCGAAGCACACAGCTCTGCTCTACGAACTGGATCCAAGGCACACATTGGCCTAATTCGACCACGAATCTGGTCTGACCACGAATCTGGTCCATATAAAGAAAACTATCCAATTCTAAAACACTTTAGTGTAACAAACAATGTAATTCAATAAACAAGATCATAATCAACAGCGATAAAGCATTGGTATAAAAATGTAATACAATTCTTGAGTATCACAAGGGTATATCAGGGTATGTATAAGAAATGGTTTCCAGTTTGTAAAGGATCAGGTATTAGACCAGTAATGATTTTTCAAGGTATAGTTCTTTGATGTTATAAGGAATGGTTGGGGTATAAAAGTTTCTGTGTTTTCAAATAATTTTCTTCCAGTGTTTGGTGTTTGGTAGTTAAACATTTGGGGAGTAGTATCATATTTGTATAGTTTGGTGTCTGAGGATCAACAAAGGACGGTTTACAGAGAATAAGGCTTATGGCTCAAGATCAAGAAAATTAGGGTTCAAGGTTAAGTAGTTTAAAACACTTGCAATATAAAACAGGAGTTATTTTGAATAATAGCGACATGTTATGAAACAGTTCGACAACATTGGTAATATATCTTGAAGAAAAGTTCAGAAATACTTGCCTTACAGGGCTTTATAACTATTAATGATCAACTCTGAGTCGACTCTGTCACTCAGGCTTTAACGTCCAACCACTAGATCCCATTGGATTCGACTTCGACACTCAGGTTTTTCTCTTGAAACTCTATTGAGCTCGTCGGCTGACCGCTAGGTTATCTTTAGTCCATCATCCACTTTCCGGTTCCCGACTATAACCTATAGGGTCGAAATACCCTACGTTAGATGTCTAGGTATGCTTGACATATCCTCGATACCAATTTTACCCAACGATATTCAAACCTGACTCGTAATTATGTATATTATAATAACACACGCAACAAGTAGGGTTCACAATCTCGAAAATCGGTTCGATGTTCATTTTTGGAAAATACATCTACTTTTTATTTTACAGAATCAGGGTTATCGATTTGGAAAAATATTTCATCACATCGTACAACCAAGTTTGGTATAAAACACACACATATATATATAGTTTCTCGACGTTCCAATATTCATCGGATACGTTCCTGTATTTACGGAGTTCGATTTCCCGGAAATCGAACAGCGTTCCCTTTGTTTATCGGACTACCCGTCGACATATCATCGACGTCGATTCATCACAACAATCCATAATCATAACAACCAACATTCATAATTTCCCAGTCACCAATTCAATACTATTATTAATTATTATTCGCATTCTACATTTATTTATTGTATAAAAATTAGGACTCAGAATAAATTCATCATCGTCCACCGTCCGCTCGTCAAAAGTCATCGCGGACGGCAGTAAAATCCGGAGGTACCCGATTTGGGTTTCCATTCACAGATTCCACCGATTAATTACTAACAATTCCCACACGAAATATTAACATCACGAATATTTATTCAAATGATTCATGCAATAAAAGAATTAAACGAGAATTTATACTATTCAACCCAACTGCACAAATTAGCCTCAATAGAGGCCCAACAACAACAAGGCCCAAATTAACAGGCCCAAAAACGCAGCCCACAGGAGCAACAGGACATCACGCGCGTGTAACACACGCGGCACCGCAGCAACAAATTAAACAAGCGAACCCCAGCCGAAAATCATCCCGGAAAAGCACGCACACACACAGCACACACCTATATACACAACACACTTATACCAATACACACATAACCCTCACCACCGAACCATTGACACCCCACCGGAAACAGGCGGCCGGAGGAAAAGAACAAGGCGGCACAGGAGAATCGACAAGGAGCAACAGACATACAGACTTGAAACTACACAACAGGCGCGCACATATATATACATATATGTATACACGTATATCGAAACCACCAAGGACAATATCCGGCAATTACCACAAACAGGGACTACAACGAACCACGAGCAGCTCGAAACAGGGGAACCAGCAAGACACAGAATCAAAGAAATAAAAGGAAAAAGATGAGAGCACAGGAGAATTTAATCCCCCCCATGACACGATTCCAATGAAGCCGAGAAATTGATAAAAGAAAGAGGAGTGGTTTCGAGAGTTTTCTCGAGTGAAACCAGGGATAAGAATGATAGGACTTATCTGTTTGTCTGATTTTATTTATCGTAATTTAACACCGCATTCTGATTTTAGCGAACCATGTTGTATAAAAATAAACTCGGAAAATTGTCAAAATAGTTTAAAAATTATATAAATATCCCCAAATTAATAAAACATGAGTTTCGCAATTTTTAGATAAATTTTGGAACGCGACTCATACCTGCATTTTATAATTAACGAACTGAGCTTTACGTAAAAGAAATTCAGAAGACCACGAAAACAGTCTTAAAATGTTAGAAATATCCCGAAGTTTATAAAAATATAAATTTTGAAATTTTAAGATAATTTTTGAAATACAATTTATACCCTTTTTTCGCAATGAAACGAATCGACGCGCGGGTGAAATTAATCCCGAAAATTTCCAAAATAATTTTGAAATTCTCGAAATATTCCAAACTTACATAAATATGAGTGTCATAATTTTTAAAGAATTTTAGAATTAAATATGGATTTTACAAATAAAAGCACTCAGAAAATCATTTAAAGATAAATAATTAATAAAATATTGATTTCTCAATTTTATAAAATCCTAAAAATAATTATTGTAATTATAAAATCATGAAAACAATTTTAGAGACATTCTAAGTATTTACGTAAATAAAGTTGCACCAAATCCACTTTTGAAAATGAAAACAATCCAATACGACTCCATAATTAATCACACGAACAACCTGGTATATTATAAATCACACATCAATAATCAAATAACACCTAGCGGTCAAAACCAATACACATATTTTATTTATTTAATGATTTCCATAATTACATAATTTAAATAATTCAAAAATACACGAGTCGTTATAGTTATATTGCCTTGCTGTATATGGCTGATAAGATTGTTGTACCGCATTCTGATTATTGCTCCAGCTGAAGTTAGGATGATTGCGGTTGTTCGGATGATAAGTGGTTGGAGCTTGTTGTTGTGATCTCTGAAAGTTGCTCACAAATTGAGCTGATTCGCTAGAAATAGCACACTGCTCAGTTTCATGCGCTCCCGCACAAAGTTCACAAACGCTAGTAATCTGATTAACTCCATAATTTACCAAATAGTCCACTTTCATCGTCAAAGCTTGTAGTTGAGCAGCTATAGCAGTAGCTTGATCCACTTCCAGAATTTCTGCTACCTTTCCTTGCAACATTCTTTGCGTAGGATTCTGATATTCATTAGGTGCCATTAGCTCAATCAACTCATAAGTTTCATTGTAGTTTTTAGCCCATAAGACTCCACCAGATGCTGCATCGAGCATAGGTCTAGAATGTGCTCCTAGACCATTGTAGAAATAGTTTATGATCATCCAATCAGGCATGCCGTGGTGTAGGCACTTTCTTAGCATCTCCTTATAACGATCTCAAGCCTCACACAGAGATTCACCAGTTTGTTGAGCAAACTGAGTAAGAGCATTCCTGATTGCAGCAGTCTTCTCCATAGGAAAGAATTTAGCGAGAAAATTTTGAGCAAGATCCTCCCATTTGGTGATTGACCCCGGTGGTAGAGAATGTAACCAACACTTCACCTTATCCCTCAAAGAGAATGGGAATAGTCGCAGCTTAATGGCATCTTCAGACACATCATTGAACTTGAAAGTGTCACAGATCTCGATGAAATCCCTGATGTGCATGTTTGGGTCTTCCGTAGGATTACCCCCAAACTGAACTGAGTTCTGTATCATTTGAATCGTGCTTGACTTGATCTCAAAAGTATTAGCCTTGATGGCTGGCCTAATGATGCTTGACTGAATGTCATTGATCTTAGGCTTAGAAAAGTCCATTAAAGCCTTAGAATTATCTGCTTACTCCTCCATCTCTAAATAAGGTGGTTCTTCGAATTTCTCTTCTTCAGCTACTTTCTCTTCATCCTCAAAATCTTCCCTATGATCCGCTACAACTTCTTCCTCATCTTTTTCCAGAATTCTCCTACGAACTCGTGAACGCGTTTGCATAAACGATTGCTAGATTACCTGAAATACAACAAGAAAAAGGAGTATGTAAGTAACAATGTCCGAGTCAATGAACTTTAACGGTAACACCCCCAATTTCAAGGTCGGAAATTCGGGTTGTTACGATCATTTAATATTGTCTAATAAATAATTAATCCTCTTTTCACATCATTACTCGACCTTTTAACCAAACTCACACACACACAGGTTATATGCTCAAAAACATTACTAAATTAACGTTAAAGTATTTAAGTTATTACAGATCGATGGAAATTATCCCAAAAGGGTGAACGCCGAGAACAGCTCTACATGAGACTGGCTCAGGTCACAAATAATCTTGGTTCAAGTACTCAAAAGGAAACTATCTCTACTCGTCTACCTGAGGTGGCTGGCGGACGAACAGTCTACGGTACTCACGTGTGTCCCCTACCCACTTGCGGGCAGTCATCCTGGTCCGGGCCATGCTGGTAATCTGTTGTGATATGATATTTATAAAAGCAAGAGTGTGCACTAACGCTCAGCAAGATATAGATATCCATTATTTAAATATGATCATTTAGGGAAAAACAACCATTAAGCATTGTATATCCAAGGTTTCTAAAAGTTTATATACTTGTCAATTTTATGAAAAACTCAACTTTAAATGTATCAGTTTAATCAACTTATACTCGTACTCATTTCATCTCAAAATCTCAATATGATGCTTGAACCAAGATTCTCATATGGATGTGATATATATATATATATATCAACATCCTTATTTAAAACTCAGCCTTATCGGCCTTCTGCTGTAGGTTTCACAACAATTTATCCAAAGTGGAGGAAAGAGACTATACTGGAATAAACCACGTACCGGTGATCAGCCAAATACGAAATTTTCTCTACTAGTAGAAGGAATACAAACCTAGCCGCCTTTGGGTTTATCAAGACATTACACGATGGTTGCCCATTTCCATGCAAGTCCGAAAGTCAATGGTCACAAAGATCATATAACTGTATACTGCGCCACTCCGCGCTTGGTCACTACACGATACCTCTCCGTGCCGGGCAGGCCACATTCCAGTCCCAAAACAATTATATCATATACATAAAATCCTTTATCGAAGGAATAGATCGTTCTGAGTTGACCTTTAAATAAGATGATTTATTCATCACTTTTAATTCAATTGATCCTTGGGAGTTATCGGAGTTTTGAATTTAAAATCATTTTCAAACCCTTAATTGTAGCAGAGTTTTACATATATTGTTCACTTGTTTTTCGTTGAGCGAGGAAGCAAAACCCTTATGCTTCTAGACTAAGTTCCCTAAGGTTTTGATAGGTTTCAGATGATTGATCACTTCCGAGAATTTTGAATAATTTAGAAAGTATCCTTGGGAACTATGTCTATTTTTAAATGATTTTTAGAAGTACGGAATATTAAATATTTACGGTCTCATAATATTTTTAAGAAGGGTTCAATGAATTGATAAAAGCTTAAGTACTAAATGTTTCTCAATAAGGTTCAATGAATTGATAAACTTCTTAATTAAATACTTAAGACAGGATTTGACATCTTATAATTATCCTTCGAATGGTTACATACGTTTTAGATAGAGTGAATTGATTTAAAAACTTTTCAATATCTCTTTAAATATTTTTCGGATATTTTAGTAACTCTTTAGGTATTACTTATAAATAAATAATCAAATAGGATATCCCTTGAGTGAATATTCGATTATCTCTTATAGTTATAAATCAAATCTCAATCGTTCGCTTAATATGTATGTTACGCGAAAGTATTTTGTTTATTGAAATAGAAATCTTTCGCGTCCGGCTCATTCCGGAATTAAATCGATTTAAAAATATCTCTGAATCCCACTATCTTGTATTATATTAAAAAAAATTCGTTTCAATTTCTCATACTCGTATAAAACGAAATTTGTTTTCGTAAACAATCACGTAATTTGAATGTATTGATATCACAGACAAGCATATATTTTCAAACTGTAAATCATGGCATCAATATCACAACAGTATATATAGCATGGATAATTTGTGATAGGGTTTCGTAAACTTGCCTCGAGTGCTAGGAGTGGTATGGTCTCGGGGCTTTTGTTGGCGATCTAAAATCAATAACCAATGATCTTAGTTAGTACGCGATTATCGATTCGCTTCACTAAAACATTTTTATAAAATCGAAAAATTAATATTTTCTTAAAATTCTTTTTGTACAGTCTTCCTTGCTGCATTATTTAATTATCGTGATTTTTCCAAGATTCGGAATTCATTTTTCGCCTTTCAAAATCATCATGCAAGTGGCCTTATGTGTAGTTGGCTTTTCGTATGAAAGCTCTACACTAAAACGATCATAACTCCTAAACCGTAAATCCCCTCACGACGATCCACACATGTACAGAAACTAAAAATCAAGATCTACCCATTCATCACCAGTGACTCATAAGTTTGAAACATTTACATGGCCGAATATACTGCAGAAGGCAGACCAAGTGCAATAGGCTCCACATTCCATTTCTACTACTTGTTCTTGACACAATCACTACTTATGACCAACACAACACTTTTTACTTCTCAAGATTCACTCATCTACTCATTCTATACATCATCTAGTGTAACATCCAAGAACCACATCTCATAATCTTTAAAACTTAACAAGATTTAGACACATAAACCTCAAGCACTCACAATCTTTTGAATCTTGAAACTATATAACATAAATCCTTAAAACTCAACAATAAAATCTTTAAGGGTGAAGAGTTATACCTTTATTTTATCCTTAGAACACCTAGGAAGAGTGTATTAACCTTGGAGAAGCTTGATCTATCCTTAACAAACCTTAAACTAACAAGAAAACATCAAGAACATAACTTAGTTTTTAACCAACAAAAACATGCCCAACTTTGGACCACGATTTACCTATGAAATCCTTAATGAATGGCCATAAAAATTTTCACGTACCTTTTATATGTAATGAGGAATCTATGGTCCAAATTTCATGATTTATGAAGCTCTAAAACTCAAGTTAGCGATTTTTCTTTCCCCCTTGGTCTGAAAATCCGAACTGCTGGAATGAGGAGTGTGAGAGCTTTTCTTGATTTGGGTACTTGAGTGGTGTAGTGTAAAATAGAAGTATGGGTTGATATATAATTATTTGGACAAAAGAAAAGTGGAGATTTGGCTTGATTATTTGTGTGGTGGAGTAAAAAAGTAGAAGCATGGTGGATGGTACTTCTTGTCTCCCCTACACTATTCATGCTACTATTCTAGTTTGATTTACTAACTACTAGATACACTTCTAACTACTAGTTGGGTGTAGGATCTTGCATGGCCACCTTGCATGGCCACCTTTCATGGCTTCCATTCACTTCTTATTTAATTTACACTCATGCACTTGTCATTTTATTCTGATAGTTTTCTCGCATAACATTTCGTTTCATAGTGAATTCTTTTATTGCTTATAATCATTTAACCAATTCTATTTCTTTCTCTTGATCATAGAAACACCTTGATATAATGTTTATTCCACATAGTATCCCCGGTTCTACGCCATTCCTTACAGATACGAAAACACGTAGTATAATCGTGAATCTTCGAATTCCGACGGGTTTTACATTCACTTATTTTCGCGATAAACAAGAATATGATCTCGGATTTCCAAAATTCCACTGTTCATATTTGTGATGAACTCCATACGTATTACATAATTAGTTCCAGTTACTATTCAGTGAAGTTTTAAAATATTACAAAAATCAGGGTTCTTACATTAACGATCACTGATGACAAACACATAAACTAAAAGTTAACACTGGAGTCCCCGGCAGCGGCGCCAAAAACTTGTTAGGGCAAAACACGCGCTAATAATTCATGCAAGTATACGCGTTCACAAGTAATATAGAATCTTTTATAGTTCGTTCCCACAGAGACTGAATTGGTTAACTATGTAATTTATGCACCTATGCACCGATGATATGGTTATTATCCAATGCTAAGACGATAACAATTTATGTTGTTTATACTACGAATTAAACTAATGATTATACTAAGAGAGTAAAGAGAGTTGTGTATTATATGAGACAAACATGTGATTCTAACTTCATTAAATACTTCATTCAATAGCCTTATTGTTCTTAACCTTAGCATGCAATGGTGATGACAATAATCAGATAACACGAACTTGCTAATCGCCAACTTTCGTTTCACGAATAACATACTACCAGATATCCACAAAAGAGATAGAAGCTGAGAGGACACCAATTATATTGAGACCCTACATGTCTGTAGAATTTGATAACATAACGGTTTAAAGCACAAGTTATCTATTATGATTACACTGGGAAAGTAAGATGGGTAAAATTACCTATGAATCATGCATAACAATAACACATTGACCTATGCTAGCATGACAAGTTCTAAATCCTTAAATTCACCGTCGCTTCATTAAGAATTAACACGCTATCTTACAAGTTCGCGACTCTTATAAGACGAATAAGCACAACCAATACTAGGTTATCATACAATCACCACACACTAAGGCATACAAACAATTTAACTAAAAAAAATCCATAAATAAATCTGCTAGAACCTCATGATACCGATTAGCCCATAATCAGACTCATCATCAACATGGGTTCCGATGAAAGAATGGTGTAATAAACGCAGTCTTTATAACGAATTAATAAAACCAAGTACTAAACAAGAGTAAGGTTCACAAGTAAGAAAACTAGCATCCAAGTTACAACTTAGAACAAAGATTCACAAGTAAAAATAAAATCTTCTTCGTCTTCATTGAATCCGTGCTAAAACGGTATTCTTACGGCTCTCATTGCGCTCTGGTACGTCTCTTTCTTGAAAATGTCCTTATTTGAATATATATAGCAGCCCTAAACAATCTGGAAGTCTCCCCACTTAGAATCGAATTAGAATCAGGATTCTTTATTTCCGCACCGGCGCAGGCGCGCGCTATTACAGCGCGGGCGCGCTGTCTCTCTGGAATCCCGGCGCGGGCGCGCGCTATCACAGCGCGGGCGCGCCGTCCTTCTGGGAAAAACTCAGATTTCTTCTTTATTCTTGCTATTTCGAGCCGGCTTTCCACGAGCTTTTATTCCAACACCACCTTGACACCGAATTAACATCAAAATAATGCTAATTCACCTGATTACCTAGATAATGCCTGAAATGCAAAAACATTAGAAAACACATTAAAACACCTAACAAGCATCAATTCAATGCTTATTAGAGCATAATAAAGTGTCATAAATGCCACTCAACACACCTCATTTCGGATTTTTCGGAGTTATCTTTACATTTATATCAGGTACTAATTTTTTATTTTCTCTCTTTTTTAAATAACAAAATATTTGTTAAATTTATTGTTGATCCATTTTCTAAAGTTGTGAGTTTATTGTACTCAATGTGTATTTATTTTTATGCATTCTCATTTTCGTTTCGATTCTATATTCTTGGATTTATTGTTGCCTTGACTCATCTATATTGTTATTTCGCATTTTGCTTGCGACATTATTTTCTTTTGTTTTTTTCGTAAAACGAGTCAATCGACCTTTATAACCTGTTGGGCTCTTAGACCGATCTGTGTGGGTTAATCACGGACAATGTTTACATGAAGTTCGGAGTAAAGGTGAACTAGGCACCAACTCGTATCAGTGGGTGAGTATACGAGCGCGTCTCTTTGGTGTGAGATGTGACTAGATCATGATCGTTATTGTATTTGTGTGATGTATTTTGCATTCCTTATTTCTTCTTCTGGATTACCGAGGAATGAACTATTGTCCTATACTTCGCTGGTAATTGGAGTATAGCGAGTATAGTTTTGTGTAAGAGACCCATATTTGTACCCACCTTATTTGCTATTCAGCCTTACTTTATGATTCATTGTTAGCCCAATGGTGTTAAATTGTATTATGCCCATTCGATAAATATTGATACATTGTTTCAGATCTATATTGTTGACCTTTTTGTCATTTTTAATTTCAATCTCTGTGTTGGTAAGACACAATCTATTCGTATTTATACATCGCAAATTGTTTAGATTGTATTCGTACGAAGTTTTTGGCTCACTCTTTATTGTTTCCTTTTTGCAGGTTATTAGGGGTAAAGCGGGAAGAGTGATGAGTGACACCCAGTATTTAGTTGAGATTCAGCTTACTGGACTTAATAAATTCGAGAACATCTTTTAGTGGATTTTACATCCTTTATCTATTATTATTGGAGAATTTTTATTATGTTATTCGAGTTTGTTACATTATTGCAGTTTAATATAATTTAGACTTGTTTATAACGTGTAGTCTTATTGTTATAAAAACAGGGTGTTACAAATAATGTCTATATCCATATCCGTATCCGCAATCGTCAGATTCGAATACGGATAATATTCGCTTTATTTCGGATACGGATAATATCCGTTTTATTTCGGATACGAATATGAATTTTTTGGACGGATATCGGATTTTTCGAATTTTTTTGACAGCCGTGGTCCCTAGTATATATAATAGATTTTGATAGTAATTTTAAACCAAAATTATCAAACATGAATTAAAAATAAATAATAAATGCATATTAGTTATAATTCCATCAACCAATTGCTACTACACACGTGAGCATCTGACAAACTAAAAGGGTTGGATTCAATTTTGGACGTGGGTATATAATTCTATCACTTTTAGGGTTTCACTGAACTAGATCCCCAAATATCGAACCCCCTTTTATATCGTTTAGATTTCAGAACTTAGACCATATAACTCTACACACAAAAACAGATTCATTAACATGCCGCCCAAGAGAACCCCGGGACCGAAAGCCAAGCGCGGCGGGCGAGGTGGTGGTCGTGTCTCGAAAAGCGTGCCTAAAGAGATTGAGATCAAACAACAGGAGGAGGAGAAGAAAGTTGAGAAAATTGAAGAGGTGAGAGTGGAGGAGAATGTTGAAGATGATGATGATGATGATGATCCTGAAGAGATTTTTGAGGATAAAGTTGATGAGATTCAGGATAAACTGCCTGCTTTTACAAGTAAGTGCCCTTTTAAGATTGTTTTGCCATTTGATGGGTGTGTCTGTCTGTTTCTTGGCTGGCCTCAAAATTCAATCTTTTTAATGGGTTTTGTGTAGATTTAATTATTCCTCGTGGGTTGTGTTGGATGCTCTCTCCCTTCCCCCCTCTCTCTCTCTCTCTCCCTCTCTCTCTCTCTCTCTCCCTCTCTCTCCCCCCCTCTCTCTCTCTGTGCGTGTTTAAATGTTTGAGATATAAATTGGATATATTTTGATGGTTTGGGGTAAAAATTGGATCTTTCTTATGGGTTTGGTGTAAATTTGATTGTTTTTGATGTGTTGTATTGGATGCTCTGTGTGTGTGTGTTTAATTTTTGGGATAAAAGTTGGATTTTTTTTATCGGTTTGGGGAAATTTGATACATTTGTGATGGGTTTTGTGGGAAAGTATATATTTGTTGGTTATATGGGTTTAATATATGTTTATCAGTCGAAGTTGTATTTTTCAAGTATTTATATGTTTGTTGGTTTATTTTTGTTATAAATTGGTTAACTTTAAGATGTTCTGTCAGATTATTGGTTATTCTATTTATGTGTCGCTGGAGTGTGAGTTTGTGCAAAGAAAGAGGACTATGGATTATGGTTAATTCGTGGAGATATGGCATGTTAAGTGGTAATTGGAAATTCAGTGGTCAGTGTTCAACTGGCCCAAGGGTTTTTAATTTTTTATGGTGCTTCTCTGGAATTAGTTCTTGGATGTGTTGGGTTTGCTCTAAATTTAAATAAAAGTTTTTTAGAGTATATAGTATATATGTTATTATCTTAATGGAAGATATACTTTTATGGTTCAGATGTGTTGATTTAGTCTGTTTTTTGACACAGTATAGGTAATTAAAGTAATGAGGTCTAGGTGATGTATATTTGAATTCGGTGTTAAATTGTTTATTTGCTTAGTTGTCTTGTAGAATTTGGAAAAGAAAAAGAATACATCTATTTTTGGAATTAGGATTATACTGAATGAGTCAATTAATGGAGATAGGGGATGATTTTGTGGGTACCTGGTATAAGATGATTTATGTCTTAATCAACGAGAAGATATAAAGGAATGTTGAAGAAAAACAACCTGGAAAGAGTAAGTGTGTAATTATCTGAGGGTGGAAGACTATCAGATGATAATGTTCTGAAGATACCTTTGCTCCTATTATATATATTTTGAATTATTTTCTGAATAAACAGAAAAAGAGGATGGTTCACAATTAGTAGGCTGCTTACCCTAATTTGTCTTAAAAAATGCTTGAGCTTTATTAGGCCTTGCAATAATTAATGGTCCTTGCACCTATGAATGGAGAGTACATCTTAACTTCTCGTGGTGCTACTGGTTTTATATGAAGTTTGCCGGATTTACTTTAAATTAGGCGATGTTGTAACCAGCGGTTACAGATTCTCGTCAAGATAGGACAAGAACAGAGAACCTAATGGAATTCTTGGTGCATACAGCCATACATGCAAGTGCATGCTACATGGTTTTTTTTGTACCCTGCTGCAATATTCTACGGACAGATTTTGCATATATTTACATTGTTTCGGAAAGTGATCCATGATCTTAGACCACTGGTTGACGACAGAAGGTCGTCTTTATAATTCTTAATGGCATATATTTATAATGATAAGCTGGACTTCAAAGAACATAGAACTATTTGTGGATTACTTTTAAATGTCAATTCTTTTCTGTTGGTACATTTGCATTAAACTATCTGTTGATGCATCGGACATATCTTATTGTTACCTGGCAGACCAAGAGGAGGTAAAAGAGTCCGTTGAGGAATATGAGAGAGGTGAACGGTTGGATTTGGAGGACAATGAGCCAGAAGATGAAGCTGAAGAATATGGTGGGGTGGACTATGACGAGAAGGAACATGAACAAGATGATTTTCAAGAGGTTGAGGAAATAGAAGAGGAGTCTGAAGGGGCAGTTGTTGGCGATGAAGAGGGTGAGGAAGTTGAAGAAATGAATGACGGTCACGAGGAACTTGGAGAGGAGGATTTAGAGCATGGCGGTGAGGGCCCTACTGATTTGGCTGATGCTGAGGAACAGGAGCATCATGACGTTTTCAAAGAGAGGCGGAAAAGGAAAGAGTTCGAAATATTTGTTGGTGGCCTGGACAAAGATGCTTCTGAGGCTGATCTGAGGAAAGTCTTCAGTGAAGTTGGAGAAGTAACTGAAGTCAGACTTATGATGAATCCTCAGACCAACAAGAATAAGGGTTTTGCATTCTTGCGTTTTGCGACTGTAGAACAAGCTAAACGAGCTTGTTCTGATCTTAAAAACCCAGTGGTATTTTCTGTGATCCTGTCATAGCTGTCATGGAAATTGATATTTCTTTTATCCTGAATCATAATTTCTACCAAAATTCCAGGTGAATGGGAAAAAATGTGGTGTTACTCAGAGTCAAGACAGCGACACCCTTTTCTTAGGTAACATATGCAAGGCATGGACGAAGGAAGCTGTAAGTAGATTAGGAACTTTTATGTCTTCATCAAGTTGTATGTATATCTATCTATATATTGAAGTGGTTGTAGGGGGGTGTTATTCATTTTCCCTTTTTTTATTGATGATTAATCTAATCAAAATGCTTAAATTAAGCTTAATTAAAGTTCAACTATTATGCATTTATATGTTCTGCACTTGTGTCCTTTCTCTTATGTGTCATGGAAACCATCTATCTATTTATCTATATCTACAAATATATAAGCTTACTCATAGTTGCTATATTATCTGACATTGCTATACTATTGCCCAATCAAAACTTTCAGGTGAAAGAGAAGTTGAAGCATTATGGAGTTGATAACATTGAGGATTTGACTTTAGTTGAAGATAGTAACAATGACGGTATGAATCGTGGATTTGCTTTTCTGGAGTTCTCTTCTCGTTCAGATGCAATGGATTCTTTTAGGCGTTTGCAGAAAAGGGATGTTGTTTTTGGGGTTGATAGACCTGCCAAGGTCTCTTTTGCAGATTCCTTCATCGACCCTGGCGATGAAATAATGGCTCAGGTATAGTATTGGGTTTTATACTTTTTATGGTCCTTGCGATGTAACCAAGTACTTGAGGCATTTTTCTAAATTTGAAGTGGAATGCTTTTTTTTACTGCATTGATTAATGCACTTCCGGTCTTTTTAATCCTAATATAAGGCTAAGGTTTTTGAAGACTGTTTCTAGTTTGATTTGATGGATTAAATCTTTTGTGCTAATCAGTAATAATCCCTGAATTAAATCTATAAATGCAGAGAGTATTCGCAGTGGAATTACTTTCTATTTTCCGTGGCACCACCTTTACTTTTGTACTCTATTATATGCATTTCCATTGCATTTTCGATATTCACTTGTACTTGTCACATCTTTACGAGTTCACGAGGTTATTACTTAAACATGTCATATCTTTGCAAGTTCAGGTCAAAAAAGTTTTTATCGATGGTCTTCCTGCCTCGTGGGATGAGGATCGCGTGAGGGATCTTCTCAAAAAGTATGGGAAGATTGAAAAGATTGAGCTTGCTCGTAATATGCCATCAGCTAAGAGGAAGGACTTTGGGTTTATTACCTTTGATACCCATGATGCTGCTGTGACATGTGCTAAAAACATTAACAATACAGAGTTAGGTGAAGGTGAAAGCAAGGTTAGCAAAATAGATTTAGCAGTTTTTTTATTTGGATGTCTGTTACAGGATTGCATTAATTGTAGGTTTGTTTCAAAGCAGGCTAAAGTTCGAGCCAGATTATCAAGACCTGTTCCAAGGGGAAAAGGCAAGCGTAATTCTCGAGGTGATTTTTATCCTGGGCATGGGGCTACACATGGCTTTAAAGCTCCTTGGGGACGTTCAATTCCACCACGCAGTCTACCTGTACGTGAAGCAAGGGGTGTTAGAGGGAACCTGCCACCTATCAATCGTGGTCTTAGAAGGCCTCCTCCTGCGTTTAGGGACAGACGAGAAGTTATAGCAAAGCCACCAAGGGGAAGGACATTGTTATCTCCCATTTCAAGGTCTTATGATAGGAGACCTCCTCCGGGTATGTATAGTTCCTATCAGCTTTTATACTTGTTAAACTTGGTTTTTTGTTTGTAACCTTAAACCAAGGGCTCCTTCCCAGGGCCACCGATATACTTGTTATACTCCTTATATATTGATTGTTAAGTAATCTTTATGTAGTTCCTTCATACCCAAAGAGTAGCTCGAGGAAAGATTATGGAAGGCGGGAGGAGCTGCCTCCTAGGAGTAGGACTTCTGTAGATTATAGCCCACGGGCTGCCCCACTAGAAAGACGTCCATCGTATAGGGATGAATACCCTCCTCGAGGATCTGGATACACTGATTTGCCGCGAAGTGCTGGTCGTCCTTCATCAAGGAGAGCTTATGTTGATGATGGCTATGGTCACAGATTTGAAAGGCCACCTCCAAGTTACCGTGAAGGCCGGCCTCGTGATTATGACTCAATTTCTGGATCGAAACGTCCATACGGTGCACTGGTTAGTAAACTTTTTGGTTTACTACATTTTCCCCATTTTATTTTCAGATATATTTTTGGTCGGGTCCTAATAGTCTTTGTGTGCGTTACATTTTAGGATGATGTTCATCCCCATTATGCAGAGCCAGTGTTGCGGCAATCACGTCCTCGTTTGGAGTATGAATCCCGTGGCAGCACTTCCCAGTATGGGGATAGTTATAGTGAGAGGTACTTGGTTTTGAACTAGTTTTCGTAATTTCTGAATGTACATTCTGAAATCCTAAAATGTCTTGCCTGACTCAATTTTAGTGCCAGAATTGGACGATCTGATATCGGATACAGTAGCAGAAATTCAATTCCCAGTCAGGACTCTCGTGCTCTTTATAGTCGTCGTCAAATCATGGATTATGGCGGAGGTATGTTCCATTCAAATGTGTTTTAAGCTCTGATGCACAAATTATGTTGATTCAGATTTTATGTTAACTAATAGTTGTTTTTATGAAATTGTTAATTGCAGGCTCCTATAGTGGAAGTGATGTTGGTGATGGAATGTATTCTTCAAGCTATAGTGATTATATGTCTCGTGGGGGTGATGTATGTTTTTCAATAATGCACCTTGAGGCTTTTTGATTCAGGTATCTGTTCCTTATCATGTGTTTGTTACTTTATTGAAGGTTGCTGGTAGATCTTATTCATCACTATATCCTGGTTCTGGTCGTGGCTTGGGAGGAGGTAGTTACATGGGAAGCAGCGGTAGTTCTGGATCATACTATTGAGGTAGACAAATTTGTTATTGTATACATTTATGAGTAATGGTGGTTTTCTAGTATGAAGCAGTTTGCCTTGCGGTTTGCACGAATGGAGTGTCATATGATTTGTGATTTGTTTCCTGTCACAGATCTGATATGCAGGTGGAGAGCTCTAGAATGTAAATGCAAGGCTCATAATTAGTTATGTAGTCTGCCAACAAGGAGTTTCTATTTGGTCAGTGGAGAAGTGTTTTCCAAACGCAAGTAGTTTATGTAGGAGAAATTGGCATATTAGGATTTTTTCTCTCTTCGTAGTAAATATTTGATGTTTGTAAGTTCACTCTAATATTTAGTCCTAGCACATCTATGTTCAATTCCTTTGTACTCAATAAAATCTTCCCTAAGTTAATTAAACTTCATAGTTAAGAATCAATTTGAACATGAAAATTGGGGAAATTATATTAATATTTATCTGCACTGCTACTGTACAATAAATAGTTGTGAATTTGGGATGTAAACAAACATTGGCATCTGGTTCAAAACTTGTACACATAATTATGGGCAATGCTAAACA
The DNA here is from genome assembly GCF_009905375.1 of Apium graveolens. Lineage (NCBI taxonomy): Eukaryota > Viridiplantae > Streptophyta > Magnoliopsida > Apiales > Apiaceae > Apium > Apium graveolens. The sequence continues at coordinate 50,843,462 of NC_133647.1, read as the reverse complement.
AAGCACACCATAACTATCAAATATCTTGACCTCGGCTCCAAACAATAAAAGTTGTAAATAGATAATGGTAATGAAATTTGGGTCCTGTTCCTTTATTTGATAAGTTTTATCTAACCCGTGTTTCAGGAGGAGTGTCGGATTTATATTTCAAGAGTCTCGGTTTCAGAATATTTTTTATTCTTTTCGTTTATATTTTTTGTGGAAAGGATTTTTTTTCGTCAGATATTTTCAGTGAAAAGGGAAAAACTCTATTCACGAAAAGGAAAAAAAGACTTACTTCAATCTGTACTCTTAAAATATAAATATATAACGTCCCTGAATCTGTATGTTAAATAAGGTTTAACTAACACCCGATTCGCACCCGATTGTTGCGGGAAACAAAAACCATGCAATTTTAAATCTTATATATTTAAAGAGTACACTGACTTTCAAATCCGTACTACATTTAGAATTTTTTATGTAATCGATAATGTACACAACACATTGTAAACATACATAACACATATAAGCATATGAAATTTGTTTTAACTAATTTTTTTTTACCGAATTTTCAATTTTGCCCATGTCCACTTTTATCAATTTTGAAAAGGTGGTCCCAAGGAGTCATTTAATAACTACTGAATGATGGATTATATGGGCTGATTTAGATTGGATATCTTTAAAATTATTTGATAGCAATCTCTGGACCCAAAAAAAAAAACTAATGGACAGTACCTTATCAAATTTCTTGAGATAAGGGATTGCAGGCTGATTTTTCAATAATTCTGGAACACATTATTTATTGAAAAAAGTTTGAGAGGGTCAAAGCTGTTAACGAAACGAATACTTTAATTTTTATATATTTGTATTCGTTTTAAATATATATATATATATATTCGGATTTGTATTCATTTATTACCCGAATAATTATTTGTATTCATATTCGGATTCGGTTAAATTCACAAACTATTTATATTCGTTTAAGATACTCATTTAAAAGAAAATGAAACTAAATAACTAAACTGCTGGGCAGTGACGAAAGTTATAAATTCCCATATTTCACCAATTCAAGCAAACTATGAAGTATTAATAATACGGACTACATTCATCCAAATTCCAATTTACAACCAAAATGTAAAGTTTAATATGCCTTAATTAATTCCAAAATCATGCAACAGAACTTCCACTGACTCTTCATCCTCCTACAAAAAATATTATGACAAGTGATAATTTTTTTTATTAAAACTAAAAGTAATGAACTTGATTGACAATATATCTGAAATATAAAAAAATAGAGAAGTCTTACATGAGTTTTTGGTTGCTTCTTTATTCCATGAAGACGACGAACCCAATCTCCTCCACAGATCAATACCTGTACCATTTCACTAGATAAACCAGCACGGTATGAATCTAAAACTCTAGTTCCTACACTAAATGTAGCCTCTGAAGCAACACTGCTGATAGGGATAGTCAACAAGTCACGAGCAATTTTTGATAAAATTTTATATTTTTATTCATTGGCTTTCCCCCATGCTAGAGCATCAAATTGAGAATTCTCTTCTTCAAATTGAGCTTGAGTTGAGAATTGAGATACAGAGAAGAGAGAACAGACTAACAGAGTGAGAGGAGTCAGGAGGCGACTTGACGCGAGAAACAATTACAAAATTTAATTTCCGAATAATTAAACGAATATCGAATACAAATATTTATCTATTCGAATTTGTATTTGTTAACAAACCGAATATTTTTTAAGATTTAAATTCGTATTTATATTTATTAATAAACGAACACGAATAATATTGAATAAATTCGAATACCGAATATTTCATTAAAAATTCATTTCATTAACAGGCCTATCAAAGTGCTTTTAAGTCTAATTTTTAGTAATTTCTTGTAATATACTTGTAGAATGCCGGAAGATCCAAGCATCTCTTTCATCACCCACATTTGTCATCTGCAAATGTAGAGTGCACTTAAAACATAAGTTAGCTTCCACAACAAATCATCACAATTCCCTTGCGGGTTTTTCAATTCACGTCCCAAACTGAAATGGGTCGGAGGCAAATCAGCTCTGAGCTGATCCGACATTCACGTAGCTTTTTTCTCATACTAGGTCTTGTTTCATGTCCAATTGTATACATGTATTTATCGGCGGGTGAAAAAGGTGAAGAATTGGTGAGAAGTTTTGAGTGTTGTAAAGGGATTGAGCATTTGGAGCTTTGGGGTGACGCTGTGAAATGGGGTTCAGATTTCAAGCTAGATTCTGCACAGGAATGTTGTAAGGCTTGTAAGGACACGTGTAATGCTACCAAAGGGGAGTGTTTGTGTGATTCTTGGGTCTTTTGTGGTCATAGAGATGCTTGTGGGATTCAGTTTGGTGAGGTATCATCTCTTTTCTTTGCCTCTCAACTTTTGATCTTTTCATTTTTTAAAGTTGGTTATGTCATATGTGATTAGGAAAATGATTTAGTGTACATATATTGTAATATGGGAAATGTTATGCTAATGCCAAGAAATGATGTCTGCAGATATAAATTGGATCAGTCCTGTGTATAGGTAGGTCATAATAATACGTAAGTGCCCTTAGATAGGGATTTATTATTATTACCACCAAGTATTGAAAGTTAAAGCCGGGTCTACAACTTCCTGGTCCTTGCAGAGTTGCGCATTGCCTACTGTAATGCCGATAGTTTTGAGTGTGATCATAGTTGGAAGATTTGTTTATGCTACAGTACCAGCCTAGTTGCCATTTGGGCCATATCAATTACTAATGATCGACTCTTTATCTAGCACGATGTATTTAACCTTAGTAATTAGTGCTAAGGTTGTATCATCATACCAGTCCTAGGGTACTAGTAAATATAGTCATTGATATTACTTATTTCATATCATAAGATATGACAGTAATATTTGTAGAGGCGTGACTCCTCTCAGGTAACATAGGGAATTTGTTTTCTTTAACCGTGCATGGATATATTTAGTTGTTGAATATGCACGAAATTTATTAGAAAACCTTGTCAAGAGCACTTGGCACCTTTAACCCACATTTAAAGACCCATACAGGATGACATCTGTCATTCAGTGATGTCCATACCACCCTATTTCTCGGACTAGAGTTAGGCCATTCCCTTTGGTTCATAGCCATAGCTGAATCTAAAAACTTAATCATATGCAGCTTACACATGAAAATGGTACTGATGATGCTTCTTGCCGTTTCTCTATCCCAGGATGAATGATGCCAGGTGTGCGTTGACAAAACATATGTTTTCTTAAGCTAATATGTCAAAGACAAACATGTAATTTTTTCTTGGAGTATCATGTTTGTAGCTACATTTTTAGTAGATCGTGCAATTAATCATTATAGTAAAAAATAATAATAATGCGGCAATGTGTTTGGATGTAGGAAGAAGAGGGTAACTGTAAGGTAAGAAATTATGCATATAGATTTTAAGGTTTATCGGGTATAAAGTATGTGCAGTGATATGAACATGAACTGTATAAATATGATTACCTAATTGTGTTACTCCTTTTGTTGCTTTTATGTATTTTAGTGTTGGCTGAAGAAACAGAAAGATACCTTAGATCCTGAACTACGTGACTCAGGGGATAAGGTTATGTGGACTTCCGGAATTATTTATGGAAAAGGAGAGGTACATATCTTACCAATTCAGGGGTTAATTTTTGCCTTTTAACTGCTGAATAACAATATTCCTGGGGTTGCTAGACGGTAAATGATCCGTTATGGTTTTTTGTGGTTCTAATAATGATTTGCAATCACATATATGCCACAAGATTTTATAGGATTTACTGCTACTTAAAAATTGAAATGGCATTAAGGATAGGACATGTATATTCTACAACATTTTGACATGTGACTATTTAAGCTCTATCACTTTCCTCAAAAGTTCTAATAGTGACCATGTAATACATCCAGATCTTATTTTGTACATTTATTGATTGGTTTTAAAAGAAATTTAACACTGAAAATCTATGTGCATAAATTGGTTGATAGAATAACATAAAGATCAACTAGACTCGCGGAAATATGTTATAAGAGGTGGTACTTATTGGTGATGCGTTCGTTGCCAGCTTCTATCCCTACATATACTCTCAAATCCCTTGTAAGACATGTTATCTGGTAAATGAGCCGTCATGCATGCTCTGTTGTGGTTCTAATATATAGTTTCAGGTCATAGGAGTGCTACAAGATGTTACAAATAAAAATTACAAATCTGCTATACCTTACCACTATGGTTGTAAAGTTTGTAACTTCGTTCTGCTAAATATCGAAATTATGAGAAAGTCAGGACACAATTAGTCTACATTGACATGTTAAACTATTTAAGGCTTTCTCTATCAATTATTTTTTCAAGAATTTCTAGTGATAAAAAAAATAGTCCATTCTTTTTATACTTCACATTGCTGATCAAGATTTAGAATGTGACAACCTTAGTCCCAAATTCAACAAGCAATTTTACTATAGATATCTATATGTATTTCATTGGTCGTTGATGAAGTTGCATGAGATGGAGCAACCTGATCCCTAGAAATATTCTATCAGAATGGTACTTACTGGTGTGGGCATGTACACCTACATATCCCTTCAAGTCCACCTTTTTGATTCTTTGTCAATAAATCACATAAAACTTAAGGGATATGCACAGTCTTATTATATCACAAATTATGAAAACTTTTCCTTAGAAGTTGTCAGGTCTAATACATCTTCTCTTTGCAGGGTATTGTTGGCTTGGAAACCTCTGGTTATGGGGTTATCTATATAAAAGTAAGCACTTGCAGAGTTACGACTTAAGACACCTGCTTGATATATGCTATTTTTTTTCTAGAAGTTGACAAGTGATAGAAAATACCAATACTAAATAATGATTTTTATCACACACTGGGCTAGTGACTTTCAGCGTGTCTCCTTTTATGCAAAACAGTAACTATCCAGGTCTCTATTAGTACCCCATATTCTGGATGATATCGTTCTTAAGCTTCTATTAAATTACTTGTCAGTGTACTGAATGTTATATATTACATTTTCCTGCAGCTCCTTCCTGAGTGTGCTCCACATTCTGTTTCTTATATCCTTGAGCTGTTGGCTACTCGTAACTGTCCTGGTTGCCACTTTTATCGTGCAGAGAGCCGGGGAAGTGCATGGGATTTAGAAGGACACCACATAAAGGATGTAAGAAATGTTTTTGACATGCCTATCTTTAGGAAATATTGTTGCCAACAAAAGTTTCTAATTTTGATACGACTTCTAGTCAAAAAACTATTTATCTTACTTTAATTACTAAATTTACCAAGAATAGATCTTTCAAAACTTTTACTTTCTTTCTGCATCAAGTTTCATTCGACACAGAGCAGGGACTATAAATTTTTGAATGTAATTGAAAATCTACTTTGAAAATATTGATCTATGTAGCCGAGTCTGGGTAAATCCTCCTCCTTTAATGGTTCTTCACTTCTGGTACTTGTGCACCTTCCTGAGTTCAACCTCTTTGTAGGCTCCATTTGGCCCTCCTTCCGCGTTGATCCAAGGAACACTAAAAGCACACGAATTCATATTTGACAAAATTTCGAAAGAGGTTTCATCCCCAATATATAGAGGATCGGTTGCATGGGTCGGTTCAGGACCAGAATTTTTCATCAGCTTAGCTAATCACAATGAATGGAAAAATGAATACAGTGTTTTTGGTTTTGTCCTCCCAGAATACATGAAGATTGTAGAGAAGATTGCTCAATTGCCTACCAAGCCAGACTTGTGGAGTAACATCAATGTTTCTATCTTGAGAAAAACTGTTGATCTGAGGTTCCGAAGGTTAAATAGTGAGGACCTGATTACACAATATTAGCATCAATATGTATTCATTTGGGTTTTAAAGTAGAGTACATTATTCTGCTTTTTGCATTTTTTTGAGGTTGTACACTTTTAAATGCAAGAGAAATCAGTTTGAACATTTTGATCTTTGCGGAGTTTTATTTATTAAGCCTCTTGCATATGTCAGACTTCCGGTGGCTTGCTCCTCCCTCCGTTCCAGTGGCGGAGTCAGGATCAAAATCATACGGGGACACCATAGTTTTTTTAACAAAAAAAGTCTTAAAAATTTATATAATTTATACCATTACAAGTTTCCACGACGAGTTTTCATGTGTTAAAAATGTTGCATAATACATTCGTTACTAACACACTCAAACATCTCCCTTTCAATATGAATAACTAAACTATCATTCAACCATTGATCATCAATACGATTGCTTAGCCTGGTCTTCACAAAGTGCATCCCAAAAAATATTTTTTCAACAGAGCTATGGACAAGATTAGTGACAGAGTCAATAAACGATAAATCAAATGATATATCTTGTCTCTTCCTATTTCAACCATCCTTCTTGAAAAATTGCCAATACTTTTTAATTCTGAAAATTCTGCACTCGTACGCATGTTAACAATATAATTTTATAGTTGATCATCAAGTGACATAAGCTCAACCGGAGAAAAACTATTGGGATATTATCCAACAAGTTGAATTAACTTTTCTTTCTCGAAAGCCACAAACAAATTATCCGGACATAAACATGCTATGCAAAGAAGTAAGGTAGTATTTGAGATTTGAGATAAAAAATCAAATTAGGGTTGAAGTGATAAAATACCTAATTAATATTGAATAAATGATGACTTGAGATCTGCAGTTGTGGTCCTGCCGATTGCAGAGATGAGAAGCTGCGTGTGTGGAGGTGGAGTCGCCTAGAATATAAAACAAAAGAGAAGAAGGGTGTACGACCCACAAAAAAATATTTTTTTTAAAAACTCATGGGGCTCGTGTCTCAAGGTGTCCTCATGTGCCACTTGGATTTTTTTTATACTGGGAGACCGGAGATTGATACGTATTTTAAGATTTCAGTAAAGTATAATTTTCTAAATAATTTTAAATATTTTTTTAAAATAAAAATATAATTTTTAAACTTTTATATAGAAAGAAAAAATTTAAAAAATAAATTATAAAACGATATTTTATAATAATTTTAAAATATGTGTCAAGTAGGAGTAAAAATAATGTAAAAAATCCGGTGTAATAGAAGGAGTATTTACGTACGGCTACACATGCCTTCTGTTGGTTTTTTTAATTGAAAAACAGAAATTAAGATGCTGAAACAAAAATTGTACTTCTTCTCAATCATGAAATTCTGAATAAAGAAACGAAATTCTTAATACAGAGACCCTTTTTTTGCTAAGCCTGAATACAACAACTTGTTTATATAAGAAAATACTGGCCACACGATCTGGTCCTTTCAACGAGTTGCCTGGACTTTTCTTGTAGCGTAGTTGTTGGTGGGTTTCTATTAGAACCGGTAATTTTGTACACGACACGATAATATGATGTGAAAACGACACAAAAATAAGGGATTTGATTTGACACTTTTGGTGCACGAACACAAAAGTACGCAAATACAAAAGTACACGGATGAGTTTAGTGTCGGCTGTGAATTTACAGTTGGGTACACGACACAAAACGAAAGTACACGAAATAAATAATATTTAAATAAATTTATCAAAATTATATGAATACATATTGTTATAGGGAGAATTTCATATAACAGTGTTGTGGAGATTGATGGTCGGAATAAGGATTAAGGGTGGTTTTTGAGTGCGGAGGAAGGTTGTCTATGGTGGTGGCTGAGCTTGTATGTTGACTCCTCAAGAAAGAATAGGGTTTTTGTTATTATATATCAAGTGTCGACTTAGGTCTCATACAAGTGCCTACGTACCCTATTTATAGGTATCAAACCTCACGTAATTCTCTTGGGGAACAAGTCACCGATGTTAGGGTTAGGATTCTTCGACCCATGCAGCCCAAGCCCATGATAAAGTCAGGCCTTCAACCAATTAGTCACGTAAACCTCTACCGGCTCCACACGCTTCCTACAATCTCGCGACATCTTCGCATTTCTTCTCGTAATTGTAGGAATACCCCGTGTTGACCCCGAAATTTACCAGCAACTCAGTCATCTATGAGTCACTTTCCATGTTACACACAAAGTCCTCTAATCGCGGTCCGACCTGGTTGCTTTGGCACGCGGTCACTGTTAGGCACAAAGCATGCGCTAAATAAATCACGCAAGTATACGCGTTCGCAAGTAATATAGAATGATCTTTAGTTCATTCCCACAGAGACTCTGATTAATTATATCTAATTAACACTTACTCACCAATGTATGATTATTCTTCAATGTCAAGACAATAACAATTAAGGTTGGTTAACTAATAATTACTACGAGAATTAAACACTTGAATTAACAATATTAAACACACATGAGATCCTGACTTCATTACTACTTCATTCAATAGTTATTGTTATTACCCTTAGCATGTAATGGTGATGATATTAATCGAACAACACGAAACTGATAAACGCCAACTTTCGTTGTACGAATACCATTCTACCAAGCATCCACAATTAAGATAGAAGTTGAATAGGCATCAATTATGTTGAGACCCTATATGTCTACAGAATTTTACAACATAACGATTTAAGCTCAAGTTATTCATGATGATTACACAGGGCAAGTAAAACGGTTAGAGTTACCCACTAATCATGCATACAATACATGAACCTATGCTAGCATGGAAAGTTCTAAATCTCAAGATTCACTGTCGCTTCACAAGAGATTAACAGGCTATCTTATATGTTCGCGATGCACATAAGACAAATAAGCACAACCTATGCTAGATATCATACAATCACCACATACCAAGATATCAAACAATTAACTAAAGAAATCCATAGTAAATCCGCTAGGATCCCATGATCACGATTAGCCCATAATAAAACTCATCGTCACCATGGGTTCATATGAAAGCATGATAATAATACAACAACATAAACTAATAAAAATACTTAATAAATAATGAAGTACGTCACAAGAGTATTAAGGTTCAAAGCATAAAAAAAACTAGCATCCACAGTTACAATAAATTAAAAGAATCACAAGATAAACGTATGCTTCCTCTTCTTCGTTGTTGTGTGCTAAAACGGTCTTCTCAATCTTCTTGCCTTCGCTCTTGATTATCTCCTCTATTCTCTGAAGAAAACGTCTTCCCATAAGGTTTATATAATAACCCAAGAGAACCAACGCTAACAGAATCCCAATTAGAATAGAATTAATAAAATCCAGAATCTGAAATTCCGCACACAGGCGGGCGCCTGCTCTCTCCAGGCGGGCGCCTGCTATTAGGCGGTCGCCTGCTCTATCCAGGCGGGCGCCTGCAACCCTTCTGGAAAATTCCTTGATTTACTTCTGTTTTTGCTGATTTCTTCGCTCATCTCCCCTAGACTGATTCCAAGCACTTCCTTAAGCTTTATTTAATGAAAACCACCTATCTAAGCAAGTTATACCCTGAAATGAAAAAACACTAGAAAACGCATCAAATACACAAAATACTCGAGTTCAAGACACCAATTCAAGCCGTCATGAGACGCTCTAAGTGGTATAAAATGCCACTTATCACACCCCCAAACTTAAATCGATGCTTGTCCTCAAGCATCACAGACTCAAACTCAGAATAAAATATGCATGAATGCAACTATATGAATGCAGCGATCCCCATCGCGATGACTAAACCAACCAATACATGACATATCAACAAATGCAATTAGGCGATTAAAGATCAATCAAATCACGCAAGCTAATTTAAACATACAACTAGAAACATGGTGTGTGCGAATGCTTAACATTTATGCTTCGAAACTAGATCAATTACCATAACTTAATTATCCTCAAGGCAATCACAAGCTTATACGAAGAATATATTCTAGACACAAAATGACTTATAACACTCTAAGATTATTGGAGTTTATTACGGAATTATTATTTTATTCAACACATATAACAAATGCTTATTTGATCGTGCAATGAGTGAGGTCCACAAAAGACTTATGCAATGGTACCCATTTAGCGAGCGTTAGGTTAGCGGATCCCAGACTATAAAAGCCTTAGGTCACTAGGCACAAAGTCCACTAAGAACTTAATAACTCGAATACCAAAGAGCTCACTCGTGATCAATTGTGCATTAAACCATATTTTTTTTATTGTTTTTTAATTTCTGAGCAAGTGTGTTTCACTCCATCTTGCTCAACCCTAGACTACTCGTATACAATACGAGCCGACTACTAGCCATTTGACGTCTAGCCACAACTAGCAATGTTTCCAAAATTTTTTTCTCCAATTTTTATCTTTTCATGTCTTTTATCATTAAGAGCCTAGCATGCATTCTAAGTATAAGCAATAGATTAACCTCAAAAACCATCAAATCATGACAACAATCTAGTCCTTAAGCATACTCTAAGGCTTAGTGAAATTACAAGTGTTTCTAGCATGCATATCAACCTAACAAGATTCAATATCACTTTAACGCTATCACTACACTCGCATCAATATCACATATTAATCGGTAAAGCAACACAAAGGGGTCATGGTATATGCATGAGCTATATGACATGATAATTAAAGCTATAAAAAAAATATGGCAAAAATATGCAACTATATGACTAAACTATCATGAATATGAAACTACATGACACACACACACAAATATGTTCCTTAACTACCACCCCCAAACTTAAAATCTTCACTGTCCCTAGTGAAGGCAATAGAAAGGAACAGAGGGTATACCTACTCAGACGAATCATCATCATCATCATCATCACCCTCAGAGGGTGGAGTGTCAGGAGGTGGATAAGCAGAATCCTCACCATAAACGGGCCACTGGATGTTAGCTCCAAGGCCTCTAAATGCGGTCCCAAGTGCTTGGGTGAGCTCCTGCGCAAACCGACTCTGCGACTCATCGCATCCATCCTCCTGGAAAGCCTCCTGTACTGGACATCAGCCAATCCTGAACCATCTCCTCCCTGGGCTCTCGAAGAACCTGCCTCTCCCTGAGCCTGACTGGGCCTAGCCATGGTAGCACCAGCTGTTGGAACTCCTCCCGGAAGGCGATACCGCAAACCATGTGACTCGGGCTCTCCACCCGTCCACTCCTGCATCGCATTCAACGTCGATGAATCAATAGGAGCGGCCGGCATCTGCATCTGCTCATAAGAAGGCCACTAGACTCCACATGACTTGCAAAGCTTTGTGACAATAGAGGCATACGGGATAGAATACTGCGATTTCCCCCTCAAAAACTTTAAAATCCCTTGGTAGATGTACTCACCAAGGTCCACATAATATTCATCATTCAGAACTCCCCATAACAACCTCGCCTTCTCCATTGTAACCTCATATGAATGCACAGAAGGAAGAATATTAGCACACATAAATGCATTCTAAGCACGAGTATACCTGTTCATCGCGGCAGCAGGGAAATTACGATACTCGTTGGTTCCCCTTTTGAACTTCCACACTGTGCCCGACCGACAGAGAGTAACAATAATCAAGTCCATATCAAAGTCCTCAGGGGTCTTTTCATTCCAATGCTCCTCTTGTGGTTTCCTTTGTCGCTGTCCAATTACCCGACGAATCGCCTCATGCTGATAATCAATACTAAGCCCACGAACAACAGAAAACTCATTCTTATCGGCCTTGGCATTTGCATAGAACTCGCGAACGATACTCATCGGAACCGCCTCAGGTGACTCGCAGAATGTAATCCATCCCTTCTCAACAATCATCGGTAGCAAATCACCATCCCTCCCTGATGGCAAGAACCCCCTCTCCCTCATAATAGGCTTAATCAGAAGCTTGGTGTAATCTTCTTCAGCAGCCCCATCCAACAATCGGGGCCTCGCAGCAATGTTCCTTGAAGAATCTGCAGTCGGAATGGTGATGCTGCTGCCTACAGTTCGTGATCTCTTTGGGGCCATGAAAACTGAGAATAAGAGTTGAAGAGTTTGTGTTTGCTGTGTAGGAGAGATTTTGTAGAGTTGAAAGTGTGTGGGATATGTATATAGAGGTTGTATGTATTTATAGGGCAAAATTAGGGTTAGAATTTGATTAGGAGTGGGGATTGTGGCTAAGTATGGGGAGAATTCGTGGGGTAATGGGTGATATGGGTTTTGTAAATTTTATTTTTATTTTGTTTGTTTTTAATAGGCTGAAAACGATTTTTCAAAAATCAGGGGCGCAGGCGGTCGCCTGCTAGCGTGCGACCGCCTGATCCTAGCAGACGGGCGCCTGTAAGGCTTCTGGAAAAAAAAATTCTGCCAATTTTTTTCGGATTTTTTTGGGTTTTTGTATAAAGTACTAAATTCTAAGGTGTCCAATGGTCTCATATCTTGGGTTGCCTCCCAAGAAGCGCTTCTTTTACGTCATTAGCTTGACGTAGAGTAATGCGATCAAATTGACAATAAAATGGCACTAACCACTTCACGGTTTGCCGTATCCCCATAATAGTGCTTCAATCTATGACCATTTACTGTGAATGCTTGGTCCGGATCATTCACAAAAATCTCCACCGCTCCATATGGAAACACAATTTTGACGATAAATGGTCCAGACCACCTTGATTTCAACTTTCCAGGAAAAAGTCGAAGACGAGAGTTGAATAGAAGAACTTGTTGCCCACGCACGAATGACTTAGGCGATAGCTTCCTGTCATGCCACCTTTTTACCTTTTCCTTGTAAATTTTGTTGTTTTTGTACGCTTGAAGTCGAAATTCATCAAGTTTATTTAACTGAAGCATTCGCTTCTTCTCAGCCGCATCTAGATCAAGGTTTAACTTCTTCAATGCCCAATAAGCCTTATGCTCAAGCTCCGCAGGTAAATGACATCCCTTACCATAGACAAGTTGAAATAGGGACATCCCAAGTGGAGTCTTGTATGCTGTTCTATAAGCCCAAACAGCTTCATCGAGCTTCAAAGACGAATCTTTCCTTGACGGACAAACGACTTTCTCTAGAATGCGCTTGATCTCTCTATTAGACACTTCAGCTTGACCATTAGTTTGTGGATGATAGGCAGTAACAATGCGAAGATTCACATTGTAGCGTTGCATCATAGAAGTGAACTTACGATTGCAGAAATGCGACCCTTCGTCACTTATGATAACTCGTGGCGTTCCAAACCTTGTGAATATCTCCTTATGAAGAAAACTCAACACTACCTTTGCATCATTAGTCGGTAGAGCTTTGACTTCTACCCATTTCGAGACATAATCGACTTCCAGCAAGATGTACTGATTATTGCAGGACGAGATAAATGGTCCCATGAAATCGATTCCCCAAACATCGAAGACCTCAACTTCAAGCATCACATTTAAAGGCATCTCGTCCTTTCTGGTAAGATTCCCAACTCTTTGGCAATGATCACACCTTAAAACGAACTAATGTGCATCCTTAAACAACGTAGGCCAGAAAAAACCTGCTTGAAGAATACGAGCTGCTGTCTTTTCACCACCATAATGTCCACCATAAACTGTGGAATGACAGTCTCGTAATATCCCCTCCGTCTCACAGAATGAGATACATCTCCTGATGATCTGGTCAGCTCCTTGTCTAAACAAATATGGTTCATCCCACATGTACCACTTCACCTCATGCATAAACTTCCTCTTTTGAGCCGCATTCATATTATGAGGCATTATATTGCTAACAAGATAGTTACAATATCTGTGAACCATGGCTCTTCCTCTTGAATTGTGAACAACTGCTCATCCGGAAAAGATTTATTGATCAATGTCTTATCATGTGAAGTAGAATTGGGATTCTCCTATCTAGAGAGATGGTCAGCTACTTGATTTTCAGTACCTTTTCGATCCTTGATCTCTAACTCGAATTCCTGTAGCAAGAGAATCCAACGAACAAGTCTAGGCCTTGAATCCTTCTTTAAGACCAGATAGCGGATGGCAACATGATCCGTGAACAGTGTCACCTTTGTCCCAAGTAGATAAGATCGAAATTTTTTGAAACCAAAAACTATAGCCAAGAGCTCCTTCTCAGTAGCGGTGTAGTTCATTTGGGCTCCATTTAGCGTCTTACTAGCATAGTAGACCACATGAAAGATATTAGTCTTTCGCAACCCAAGAACTGCTCCCACTGCATAATCACTTGTATCACACATCATCTCAAAAGGTTCTCTCCAATCCGGTGCCATAATAACTGGTGCGGTGATTAAACTCTTCTTGAGAGTCTCGAATGATGCCAAACATTCATCATCAAATTTGAAAGGCACATCTTTCTCGAGCAAGTTGCACAACGGCTTAGATATCTTAGAGAAGTCCTTGATGAAACGCAGATAAAAACCTGCATGACCAAGAAAGCTACGGATTCCTTTCACAAAAATAGGTGGTAGAAGATTTTCAATGATGCCCACCTTGGCTTTATCCACCTCAAGACCTTTAATGGAGACCTTATGCCCAAGAATGATGCCTTGTTACACCATGAAGTGACATTTTTCCCAATTGAGCACCAGATTGATTTCAACACACCTTTTGAGTACCAAATGGAGATTATTCAAGCATTCATCATACGAATGTCCAAAGACAGAGAAGTACTCCATGAACACTTCGACATTATTTCCAATCATATCAGAGATTATGGCCATCACGCATCTCTGAAAAGTGGCAGGTGCACCACATAAGCCAAAAGAAACTCTGCGAAAAGCAAACGTGCCAAATGGACAAGTGAAAGTAGTCTTCTCTTGATCTTCTGGTACAATGCAAATCTGATTGTAGACCGAATAGCCATCCAGAAGACAATAATACTCATGACCAGCCAACCTGTCAAACATCTGATCAATAAATGAAAGAGGGAAGTGATCCTTTCTTGTGGCTTTATTCAACTTCCTATAGTCCATGCATACCCTCCATCCTGTGTCTGTTCGAGTGGGGATGAGCTCGTTCTTCTCATTTGCTACCACATTAATACCTCTTTTCTTAGGTACACATTGCATGGGGCTCACCCAAGAACTGTCAGAAATAGGATATATAATTCCTACATCCAGCCACTTTAGAATTTCATTCTTCACCACTTCTTTCATGATAAGATTAAGCCTTCGTTGTTGCTCAACGGTTGGCTTGCTACCTTCCTCTAGTAGAATTTTATGCATGCAGTACGAAGGACTGATCCCTTTTATATATGCTATAGTCCATCCGATGGCCGATTTGAATTCTCTCAAAATCCTTAAGAGCTTGTCCTCATCACTCTCTGAGAGGTCAGATGCAATAATAACAGGCAAAGTAGATGCATCACCTAAAAAAACATACCTCAAGTGTTCAGGCAATAGTTAAGCTCCAAAGTAGGTGCTTCCTCAATAGATGGTTTGAGCTTTCCCTCAGCATTCTTGAGATCAGTATTTCCCAGAGATTCAAATGGCATGTCTAGCTTTCATTTCCAAGGATAAGCATTTAGATATTGTAGCTGCTCATTGCCTTTGTCATCTTCACTGTCAAAATCCCCCAATAAGGCTTTTTCAAAGGCATCAGACCTTAGCACATGATCAAGTTCTGAAATAACTGCAGAATCGACCAAATCCACCTTGAAGCACTCCTCATCTTTTGTAGGGAATTTCATCACATTGAACACATTGAATGTCACATCTTGATCTTGCACCCTCATAGTGAGTTCACCTTTTTGCACATCTATCAAGGTACGACCTGTAGCAAAGAAAGGTCTTCCCAAGATTATGGGAATCTTCTTATCTTCCTAGAAATCCATAATGACAAAATCTGCAGGAAAGATGAGCTTGTCCACTTTTACTAGCACGTCCTCCACGATGCCTCGTGGGTATGTAATCGAACGATCAGCCAATTGTAGAGACATGTAGGTGGGTTTCAGATCAGGCAAATTCAGCTTTTTGAAGATAGACAATGGCATCAGATTGTGCTTGCTCCCAAATCGCAAAGGCACTTGTCAAATGATAACTTGCCAATGGTGCAAGGAATGGTGAAGCTACCTGGATCCTTAAGCTTTGGAGGTAACTTTTGTTACAGCACGGCACTACACTCTTCCGTCAGAGCAACGGTATCAAGATCATCTAGTTTCACCTTCCTTGAAAGAATACCTTTCATGAATTTCGCATAACTAGGCATTTGCTCCAGAGCCTCAGCGAAAGGTATGTTAATGTGAAGTTTCTTGAACACCTCCAGAAACTTACCAAATTGCTTGTCCCACTTTTGTTTTTGCAATCGCTTAGGAAAAGGTGGTGGAGGATAGAGCTGTTTCTCCCCTGTATTACCCTCAGGCAGAGTGTGTTCTACAGTAGTCTTCCTTGATTCCCCCTCTTTCTCCTTTTACATTCCTTCTTCATCTACAACTTCAACTTCTCCATCTTTTACTTTTTCAGTATCAGCAACTTTTCCAGACCTTAAGGTGACAACTTTGACTTGCTCTTTAGCTTCCTTCCTGCCTGGCACTTCAGTATCGCTGGGAAGTGTGCTATGTTAACGATTGAGCAAGGCATTGGCTATTTATCCAATTTGATTTTCCAAGGTCTTGATAGAAATAACCTGACTTTTGCACAACAGCTTTAACTCCTCAAAATCAGCACTAAAAGATGGAGCAGCACCTCCTTGTTGAGGATATGATTTCCTTTGAGCAAATTGCTGAGGTTGCTGAAATCCAGATGGATTAAACTGTTTACTTATAGCTTGCTGATATGGTTGTTGAACAATATTCTGATTAATGCTCCAGCTGAAATTGGGATAATTTCTGTTATTAGGATGATAAGTAGCGGGCACAGGTTGCAGCGGTCTCTGAAAATTATTCACATACTGAACAGATTCATTAACAAGTGAACACTGATCCGTAGCATGAGAGCCTGTACAAAGCTCACAGACACTAGATATTTTATTTACTCCATAGTTGACTAAAGAATCGACCTTCATAGACAACGCCTGAAGCTGCACTGTAATAGCTGTAGCTGCATCAACTTCCAGAATACCAGCTACCTTCCTAGGCATCATCTTTTGAGTTGGGTTTTGATACTCATTTACAACCATAGTTTCAATGAGATTATAGGCCTCAGTATAGCTTTTGGCCCACAAGGCGCCTCCAGAAGCTGTATCGAGCATGGACCGAGATTAGGCCCCCAAACCATTATAGAAACCAGTGATCACCATCCAGTCAGGCATACCATGATGTGGACTCTTTCTCAATATCTCTTTGTAGCGCTCCCAAGCTTCGCACATAGATTCTCCTTGTTGCTGTGCAAACTGAGTAAGAGAACTCCTCATAGCTGCAGTTTTGGCCATTGGATAGAACTTCACCAGAAACTTTTGCGCAAGATCTTCCCAAGTAGTGATGGACCCAGCTGGTAAAGAATGTAACCAGTCCTTAGCTTTGTCCCTCAGAGAGAATGGGAAAAGCCTCAGCTTGATAGCCTCATCAGTAACACCATTATACTTGAAAGTGCTACAGATCTCGACAAAATTCCTGATATGCATGTTGGGATCTTTAGTCGCAGCACCTCCGAAAGAAATGGAATTCTGCACCATCTGAATAGTGCCCGACTTGATTTCAAAAGTATTGTCCTGAATAGCCGGATGAATGATGCTTGATTGAATGTCATCAATTTTAGGCCGAGAAAAGTCCATAAGAGCTGGATCAGCTTGAACTACAAGATCACCCATTATTTCAGGTTCTTTCTTTTCACTCTCTTTATCCGAATCTTCAAAAACTATCTTCTCCGGAAAGTCAAGAGCTGTATCTGTCTCATCAGCTTTATCCAGATTTCTCTTGCGAGTGCGAGAACGTGTTTGCATAAATGCTAGCTAGAGTACCTGAAACACAACCGGAAGCAGTAAGTAATAAGTCTTAATGAATGAATCCTAATGACCACTGATGGAAAGTACATAAACTAAACAAATTAACACCGAGTCCCCGGCAGCGGCACCAAAAACTTGTTAGGCATAAATCATGTGCTAAATAAATCACGCAAGTATACGCGTTCGCATGTAATATATAATGATTTCTAGTTCGTTCCCACAGAGACTCTAATTAATTATATCTAATTAACACTTACTCACCAATGTATGATTATTCTTCAATGTCAAGACAATAACAATTAAGGTTGGTTAACTAATAATTACTACAAGAATTAAACACTTGAATTAACAATATTAAACATACATGAGATCCTGACTTCATTACTACTTTATTCGATAGTTGTTGTTATTACCCTTAGCATGTAATGGTGATGATATTAATCGAACAACACGAAACTGATAAACGCCAACTTTCGTTGTACGAATACCATTCTACCAAGCATCCACAAATAAGATAGAAGTTGAATAGGCATCAATTATGTTGAAACCCTATATGTCTACAAAATTTGACAACATAACGATTTAAGCGCAAGTTATTCATGATGATTACACAAGGCAAGTAAAACGGTTAGAGTTACCCACTAATCATGCATACAATACATGAACCTATGCTAGCATGGCAAGTTCTAAATCTCAAGATTCACTGTCGCTTCACAAGAGATTAACAGGCTATCTTACATGTTCGCGACGCACATAAGACGAATAAGCACAACCTATGCTAGATATCATACAATCACCACATACCAAGGTATTAAACAATTAATTAAAGAAATACATAGTAAATCCGCTAGGATCCCATGATCACAATTAGCCCATAATAGAACTCATCGTCATCATGGGTTCATATGAAAGCATGATAATAACACAACGATATAAACTAATAAAAATACTTAATAAATAATAAAGTACATCACAAGATTATTAAGGTTCAAAGCATTAAGAAAACTAGCATCCACAGTTACAACGAATTAAAAGAATCACAAGATAAACGTATGCTTCCTCTTCTTCATTGTTGCGTGCTAAAATGGTCTTCTCAATCTTCTTGCATTCGCTCTTGATTATCTCCTCTATTCTCTGAAGAAAACGTCTTCCCATAAGGATTATATAATAACCCAAGAGAACCAGCACTAACAGAAGCCCAATTGGAATAGAATTAATATAATCCAGAATCTGAAATTCCGCACACAGGCGGCCGCCTGCTCTCTCTAGGAGGGCGCCTGCTATCAGGCGGTCGCCTGCTCTCTCCAGGCGGGCGCCTGCAACCCTTATAGAAAATTCCTTGATTTACTTCTGTTTTTACTGATTTCTTCGCTCATCTACCCTGGACTGATTCTAAGCACTTCCTTAAGCTTTATTTAATGAAAACCACCTATCTAAGAAAGTTATACCCTGCAATGCAAAAACACTAGAAAACGCGTCAAATACACAAAATAATCGAGTTCAAGACACCAATTCAAGCCGTTATGAGACGCTCTAAGTGGTATAAAATGTCACTTATCAGTCACCGCCTTTTCTTTAAATTAATAAATAAGATGTTTACTTCATTTTTTATAATCTGTGGGCTCATGGGCCTAACTCGCATATAAGCACATGAGCTCAGCCCGCATATAGTCACCAGAGCCTAGCCCACATATGATGGAAATGCCACCCATTAATCCTAATTATTAGTTGAGCCCACAAGCCCAACTCGCATGAGGGAGCCCAGCTCGTACATGGGGCCCCAGCTTGCAATGAGATCCCCGCTCGTATGTGGAAGCCTAGCTCATGTACCAACTCATTAGCCCAACTCACACATGAGAGCTCAGCCCGCATGTGCTGGCCCAATTCTTCAATGCACCCATAGGGACCTGTTTAGGGCCCATGACCGAAAGCGGGCATAACAACTACCCCCAAAATTCCTGATCGCACTTGTGAGGCAAGGAATTTTCTAACATTTTCCTTTCTGTTCTTGCGAGTGCGAGCCCATGAGGTCATCCCCGACCACCTCACATGCCTTCCAATGGTCACAGTTTTGAATGTTTGATAGCTGTAAGACAGCTGGCATAGGGATTTGTGTTAACCCCTGAAATGATGACACGTGTCAACCCCTCTTTCTCTCTCTTATCCCCTATAAATATGTGAGATCCTCATTTCATTTCTCATATTTCCAAGAACACTAACGAACTGTTGTCCATTTTGCTCAAGGATCTATCACGGCTAAAACCATCGTCACCACGAGAACCGTCTATCGATGACGTTATTCTCCGGCCACAGATTCTTCAGGATCTTCGTATGAATCATCTACATGTACTATTTTGATCCACAATCATCCATTTTTGTTGTTGATTGTTCATCATTCATCATGCCACATTCAAGCACATACCACGTGTTCGATGCGAGGCCGACTTGACACACTCACTTACATACCACGATACGAGCCCATGAGTTCTCATAGATTTTTAGGTGCAACCCTATTTTCATGTGCGACGCGAGGACACTTAGGTGCAACCCCATTTCTATTTACATTTTTTAGAGCCACACACTAATATTCACCATCTTTTACAGATGTCGACTGCGTCTTCAGCCCGCTCCTACGGATCTTCTCGCTCTTCCTCGAGTCCGGCTCGTTCTTCGGCCAACCCTTCTCCACTCAGTCAATATCCACCTGAGCAATGAGGCTCCAAAAACTTCCACCGCGAGCTCACCTTCTGTGGCGCCCCAAAACCCGGGGTCAGGAGTCTCGGAAGCCACGCTATCTAAACTCACACAACTCACACTACAATATGTAAATACTCACGCTTCACGACCCCACACTTAACACACACACACACACACTACAGGTTATTGTCTTGGAAACGAACCAACATTACTAGAGAAATTTTATTACAACCCAAATATAATTAGTCTTACCGGGGTTGACCTTTAAGTAAGGTTAATCCGCCGGCCGAATATACGCTTCTTATTTCTTATTTTACATAAACCATACTTATAAATAAGCCGAACTATAAACAACTGAAAACTAATCCAGCTTATTCCGACTACCTGAGGTACTGTACCAAACAATCTACGGAACAGCTGGCCATTTCCTACCCATTTCCTGGTTGTGGTTCTCATGGCAGGCATCTTGATTCACTGTTGTGTTGTGTCAATTTAAGAAAACAAGTGTGAGCTAAGATGCTCAGCATAATAATGTACAGTATGAAAATGACTGTATAATAACATCATATATTATATATATGTTTAATTTAAAAGTAGATTTCTCGGTGTCCCACACCTTCTTATGAGAATAATTCTTTTAAGGGGTTTTTATAACCTGCGAATACCTTAATAGTAATCCCAGCACCTAGGCTTGGCTTACGGTATTGCATATCAATTCCAATTGGAAGATTTTGGACATCTCACAGGAGCCACCACATACGATGATCAGTCGTCCTACGGAAAGTAACCTTCTTTACTAGTAAAAGGACTAATACCGTCATCTCTCGGGTATCACCCTGGCCGCATTCGGGCTACGTGTCTCATTTTCGGGTATACACATACTTCACAAGTTCCTGAGTACACAAAGTACCTTCGCCTGCGGTACCTTTGGTAGCCCATCCAGGACACGTAGTACCAGAGTCTACCCCTCCATTGTCCTTCAACAGAATTCTATCCATCCCGGGAACTTGAACCACATCGAAGTTACCCAAGCGTTTTGCTTGTTGATAGAGATAATTTATCTTTTTAGAATATAAGTGTATATATATGTATATACATACTTCCGAGAATTTCGGAGGAAGTACTAGGGATGTGAGTTGACCGTTGTCAACAGATAATTAATAAGGGGAAAAATTTCTTCTTGAAACTATATTCAATATAATAATAAGTTGGGATAATATTCACCGACGATCTGAAATTATTCGAATGATACTTCTAAATCAGAAGGTATATCAGGATCTATGATCTTTAAATCAATAACAATCCTTAAATAAATAATCATTAATTAAATAGTAGTCTATAAATAATTAAATGATAATTGATATTCATCATACCTCGAATGAGTTATTCTTTTAAAAGATTTATTTAAATAGTGTTCCTCAACTAGTTTGTGTTTGAAATGAATATGTCCTAAGTCCAATCATGTATTAGGATTTAGGAATAACTTTTATGTCATCTGTTTTGATTTCATTGATATTAATAAAAGACTTGTTTTGTTTTTATTACGGGCTCTATCTATTTAAGTGTTTAAATAAGATATACCATAGTTTAGAGTAAAGCTTTTTATGGATTATGATGAGATCATAATAGTGAGGCCTAAAAAGATGATAACTCTAAACTTAAATAGTTCCTGGTCATAGGATTACTAACTGGTAATTAATAATCCACAAAGATCGGTACATACTATGCTTGTTTCATTATGAAGGATGTCTGTTCTCATAGACATTTGTGTGGTGACACTATAGCTAGTATGTAGGTGCTTATTATAGAATAAGTTCGCTGAACATGACTCGCACAGCTGAAAAACTGATGGAGTTCACTCACATGTCAACAGTTGTTCACATAGTGATAGTTGTACAAGTATCCTTAGACTTGAGGTCATCATAGTCATCTTGTGTACACTGAACTATGCTTCGGTTTAGTTCTTAGTCTCCAGGGACAATTATTAGGGCTCTTCTGGGTATAGGAATTTGTACACGAAGATAGTGTATGATCAATAAAGGATCTACCCCTTCCAGTGAAGGAAGCGAATGTTCAAGGCTGATCCACTTATGCTAGTTCAGGAATCTCTGGCCAGAGTGAATGAAATTAGAAAGGAGTTTCTAATTTGCATAGAACTATGCATAGTAAATGGTAAGCAAAGTGATTAAATTAGATAGGCTTGACACGAGATCCATGCCTTGTATTTAATCGGGACATTGTAGGGTAGAAGGAATTTATTGTACGGTAACTATTCACTGACAGGTTCTTGGTATTCTAAGCAGTGAATTCATATTATCCGGATAGTCGCGATATGTTGAGAAGCATCACTCACGATGTAGAATAAATGTGATTAATTAATTAATCATATTTAATAAATTAGAGAAATTATATAAATAATGATAAAATAGTTTTATTATTATTTATTTCTACTACCGGCTTAATATTGAACCTACAGGGTCACACCATAAAAAGAGAATAATTTAATGGTGGAGGAATTAATTAATAATGGCTAATAATTATTTATTTATGAAATAAATAATTAATTGGAAAATTTAATAATTGATTAAATGAGATTTAATTGATTATAAATTAATTAAGAAAAGTTCTTAATATTATTAATTAAGGATTTAATTTTTGGAAATTAAATCAAGAGAGAGAATTATTTCTAAAGTGTTTAGAAAAAGGATTAATAATTAAAAGGTGTTTTAATTATTAATGAGAATAATAAATGGGATAATAATAATATTATTTATGGGAAAATTTCAGCTGAAAATTTTGCCTATAAATACACTATTATAGACCCTATTTTATTCTAACCCACATCGAACCCGAAAACCCAAAAAGTTTGGAAAACCCAATTCTCTCCACCTCCTTCCTCCTCCATAACATCGTTTTCTTGGTGGATACCGGTGGAGTGCTTAACACTTGAGGAGCAACTGCTAAGGATCTCTGATCGTTGTCTCCGAATTATTTTAAAAGGTTAGATTCGATCCCTCGAATTTTTATTCACGATTTATATGCTTTTATTTGGATTTTGTATGTGTAAAAGTATTTTGCCATGCCCCCGCTGCGTTAAAAATCCAACAATGGTATCAGAGCATAGGTTGTATGCATATAGATCTGTGGTAAAAATTTCAGAATTTTATGTGCTTGTATGAATTAATTATGATTTTTACAAGTTATATTATGGATTAATTTTGTCTGATGAGAAATCGTTTCTCAGAATATTTTTGAATGTTGATCTGGGTTCTACAAGTGTTGTAGATCGTCCGGGTATTTTTTTCATAATTTTATGATGTATAGATTTTTTATTATGAATTTTTGAAGTTCTTATAATTAAAATTCGTAATTTAATAAGTATGATTATATGTATATATAGTATATATATATATTTATATCATCTGCACATCTGCTGCTGTACTACTACTACTGTACGGAACCAGGAACAGTCAGGTAAGGCGGCTGTCAGGCACGTTTTTCGAGAAGAGAGAAGACGGCTGCTGCAAAAAAAAAAAGGGGTGTAACGCATTCTGGGAATGCGTTACACACTTGTGACGCATTCACGGAATGCATTACACCTTTTAAATGGCTTAAAAGGCTGTAACGCATCACCGGAATGCGTTACAGGGCTTGTAACGCGTTCCTGTAATGCGTTACAGCCCTTCCGTTGATTTTAAAATTAATTTTCTGGGAGTTTCGTAACTCCGTTTTAGGCGTGCAATATACCGTTGGATTCGTTTTTCCGAGACGGATCTAATGGAGTGATCAATTTTAGTTTATATAAGAGTTTTGAACTTTTTATATTCCATGAAGTGTTTTAAAGCTGTTTTTGATCGTTTGAATTGATTTTAAATGCTTCATGTGATACATAGAGATGTATAATACTTAGACTAATGTGCTAGATGATATAACATGCCTACCTTGATGTTTATTCATGTTCATATATGTGATATATGCTTAGTTTATCATGCGATGATAGATTTAGGTGAACTTAAATGAACATAAGGCGTTTGTTAGACAACCTAGTATAGTGAAATTGTTTCATAACCTTAAGAATAATATTATGAATACAATCATGAGATTCTTGTGTTTATGAAACACGTAATTGAATATGAATTTTCGATATGAGAGAAAGGATGATTCTGTCAACAACAGATTTCTATCTGTAAAAAAGGGTTATTAAGTGACGCCTCTTGACAATGCTCCACCCGATCTGGGAATTATCCGATTATTGATTATTGATTTGAAATATTTAATTTAAAAGGAAGGATCTCTTTATAATATGATTATGATTGTAACGTAATATAATCCCTCTAAAATTAAATAATATCAAGTAGTAATTGGCCAATGACACAACGGGCTTGTGTCGGTCATAGCCTTCCCACATGATAGAAAAGTAGTTCTTATTTTTGAATCATTGTCGGTTCGTGCTACAGCCGAGGGCTTTGATTTAGAAATAAGAAATACTTGTCTGTTACATAGAGATGTGTACATTGATTAAGAATCTAAAGGTCGGTACGTGCTACAGCCGTGTGCCTTTGGGGACTGATTCAACTGTACGGAATGTTGGGTTAGACTTGACTTAGAATATTGAGTTTGTCGTGCTACGGCCGAGACTCAATTATTCAAGAGGCTACAGTTTGATTAGGGAATAACATGAGATGTAATTGACAAGAGTTGTCTGCCTATTGAACATTACATGGTGGTTCGTGCTACAGCCGGGGTCGTGTAATGGAATGTAGGATCCCTATTCCCACTAGCATTATGAATGCTTAATTTTTCACGTAGGGGGTTGAATAAATTAGATAAACTAGTGGGAGCCACTTATGAATAAAGACCCGATTCATATAGTGTTTTGAAATGAAATCAAATATTTGCTAAGTGTTGTTATGTGTTTATCATTTACAGATTTACAATATACATTATGTCTTCTGCACTATCACTCAGGAGCATACTAGATGCTCATAAATTGACTGGTCCTAATTATGCTGACTGGCTTCGAAACTTGAGAATTGTTCTCAGGATTGAGAGGCTGGAATACGTGATTGACTCACCTAAGCCTACTGAACCTGCTAGTGATGCACATAATGATGAACATGTTGTGTATCGTAAGTGGGTAGATGATGCAAATGTTGCTCAATGTATCATGCTAGCTTCCATGAACATTGAGCTACAGAAGCAACATGAGCATATGGATGCTCACACTATCCTCATGCATCTACAAGAGTTGTATGATATGGCAGGGAGGACAGCTCGATATGAGATATCGAAGGAGCTGTTCGGTTGTAGGATGTCTGAGGGATCATCTGTGAATGACCATGTACTTAAGATGATCAATTTGATTGAACGTCTTGGACAACTTGGTTTTACCATGGATGGGGAGCTTTGCCAAGACCTGGTCTTGCAATCACTTCCGAGTTCGTTCTCGCAGTTTGTTGTGAACTTTCACATGAATAAGTTGGATGTCAGCCTGCCTGAACTCCACAACATGTTGAAGACTGCGGAATCGAATTTTCCCCCTAAGAAGAGTTATGTTCTTCTAATTGGTGAAGGTTCCAATCCTAAGAAAAGGAAGAGGAACTCTTCCAAGAAGAAGAAAGTAGGTGAGAAAACGCCGGTTCCACCAAAAGCTGAAGACCCCAAGAACAAAGTTGTTTGCTTTCACTGTAAAAAGGCGGGGCACTGGAAGAGGAACTGCAAGGTTTACCTTGCAGAATTGAAGAAGAAGAAGGGTAGTGAGACTACCGCTTCTGATTCACGTATGTTCATGATAAAAGTGAATATGTCATTTCTACTTGGGTATTCGATACCGCCTGTGGTTCTCAAATCTGCAATTTGTTGCAGGGACCAAGGAGAAGTAGGACTCTTGAGGAAGAGGAGGTGATTCTACTGATGGGATATGGAGCAAGAGTTGCTGCTGTAGATGTAGAATCATTTCATTTACATATGCCTACGGGCAAGACTATTGTTTTAAATAATTGTTATTTTGTTCCCTCGATTGTGAGGAATATTATTCCCATGTTAGACTTGGCTGGATTTTCATTTATTATTGAGAATAATGAATGTTCTATTCTTAGAAATAATATTCTTTATGGACGTGGTACTTTAAATAATGGTCTGTATATATGTGACACAATTTACTTCAGATTGAAAAAACTAATAAAAGAAAAGGGATGATGAAAATCTCACTTAATAGTGGCACTGCAGTCTCCATTTAGTAGACATGGAGAGAGGACTGCAAATTTGCTAGGAATGGTACACACAGATGTATGTGGACCAATGTCTACGCAAGCCATGGGTGGATTTGCATACTTCATTACTTTCATAGATGATAGATCTAGATTCGGATATGTGTTTGATGAAACACAAGTCTGAAGCCTTTGAAAAGTTCAAAGAGTATAAGTATGAAGTGGAGAAACAAACCAAACATAGTATTATAACTCTTCGATCAGATCGAGGTGGTGAATACTTTAATGGAGTGTTTCTAGATTATGTCAAAGTAAATGGTATAGTCTCCCAGTGGACTCCTCCAGATTGGTATCTGAAAGGAGAAATCAAACTTTGTTATACATATTTCGGTCCATGATGAGCTATGCAAATCTTCCAGTATTCCTATGGGGTTATGCATTGGAAACCTCAGCATATTTACTGAATAAGGTGCCTTCCAAAATCTGTTCCTCAAACTTCGTATGAGATATGGAAAGAAAGGAAACCGAGTCTTAAACACGTTAAGATTTGGGGATGTCCAGCTTATGTCAAGAAAGTTGACCCAGATAACCTGGAATCTCGATCCGTAAAATGTAGTTTTGTGGGATATCCTAAAGAGACTTAAGGGTATTACTTTTACACCGATCATCGGGTGTTTGTCTCCAGACATGCTACCTTCGTGGAAAAGGAGTTTATCCTTGAAGGAAACAGTGGGAGCAAAATTGAACTTGATGAAGTTGAAGAAGCACAAACTACTACAGATCGAGTGGAAACACCTGTTCTGACTGAACAACCTTTTGTGGAACAGCCCATTCATAGGTCAGGGAGAGTGTCTCGCCAACCTGAGAGGTATTATGGCCTTGTCATTGAGAATGACAATGAGTTGTTGATCATTGATGATGATGACCCTGTGACCTATAATGAGGCTATGAGTAGTTTTGACTCAGAGAAATGGCATAGTACCATGAAATCCGGAATGAATTCTATGTATACGGGATACAAAAGAATGATTAGAGCAGATGGCCAGGTGAAGACCTATAAGGCCAGGCTTGTGGCAAAATGAAAACAAAGGCAATGGATTGACTTTGATGAAACCTTTTACCTGTAGCCCTGTTATAATCAGTTCGGATTTTGCTTGCGATTGCTGCTTACTACGACTATGAGATCTGGCAAATAGCCAGATGGTTTTCTTTCCAAGGGAAATAAAACCTAGTGTGTAAGCTACTGCGAACCATATGTGGTTTAAAGCAAGCTTCTCGAAAGATGGAACATTCGTTTTGATGAGACAATCAAAGAGTTTGATTTTATCAAAAACGCAGATGAACCATGCGTCTACAAAAGGGTTAGTGGGAGCGCGGTAACATTTCTTGTATTGTATTGAATTAGAGTTGACACACATAACAACATAGTAGACCCACTCACAAAGCTACTTTATGGAAGTCACTTTGATCGTCATGAAGACAAGATGGGTATTAGATACCAGAGTGATTGGCTTTAGTACAAGTGGAAGATTGAAAGGAATATGTCCTAAGTCCAATCATGTATTAGGATTTAGGAATAACTTTTATGTCATCTGTTTTGATTTCATTGATATTAATAAAAGACTTGTTTTGTTTTTATTACGGGCTCTATCTATTTAAGTATTTAAATAAGATATACCATAGTTTAGAGTAAAGTTTTTTATGGATTATGATGAGATCATAATAGTGAGACCTAAAAAGATGATAACTCTAAACTTAAATAGTTCCTGGTCATAGGATTACTAACTGGTAATTAATAATCCGCAAAGATCGGTACATACTATGCTTGCTTCATTATGAAGGATGTCTGTTCTCATAGACATTTGTGTGGTGACACTATAGCTAGTATGTAGGTGCTTATTATAGAATAAGTTCGCTGAACATGACTCGCACAGCTGAACAACTGATGGAGTTCACTCACGTGTCAGCAGTTGTTCACATAGTGATAGTTGTACAAGTATCCTTAGACTTGAGGTCATCATAGTCATCTTGTGTACACTGAACTATGCTTTGGTTTAGTTCTTAGTCTCCAGGGACAATTATTAGGGCTCTTCTGGGTATAGGAAATTGTACACGAAGATAGTGTATGATCAATAAAGGATCTACCCCTTCCAGTGAAGGAAGCGAATGTTCAAGGCTGATCCACTTATGCTAGTTCAGGAATCTCTGGCCAGAGTGAATGAAATTAGAAAGGAGTTTCTAATTTGCATAGAACTACGCATAGTAAATGGTAAGCAAAGTGATTAAATTAGATAGGCTTGACACGAGATCCATGCCTTGTATTTAATCGGGACATTGTAGGGTAGAAGGAGTTTATTGTATGGTAACTATTCACTGACAGGTTCTTGGTATTCTAAGCAGTGAATTCATATTATCCGGATAGTCGCGATATGTTGAGAAGCATCACTCACGATGTAGAATAAATGTGATTAATTAATTAATCATATTTAATAAATTAGAGAATTTATATAAATAATGATAAAATAGTTTTATTATTATTTATTTCTACTACCGGCTTAATATTGAACCTACAGGGTCACACCATAAAAAGAGAATGATTTAATGGTGGAGAAATTAATTAATAATGGCTAATAATTATTTATTTATGAAATAAATAATTAATTGGCAAATTTAATAATTGATTAAATGAGATTTAATTGATTATAAATTAATTAAGAAAAGTTCTTAATATTATTAATTAAGGATTTAATTTTTGGAAATTAAATCAAGAGAGAGAATTATTTCTAAAGTGTTTAGAAAAAGGATTAATAATGAAAAGGTGTTTTAATTATTAATGAGAATAATAAATGGGATAATAATAATATTATTTATGGGAAAATTTCAGCTAAATTTTTTTCCTATAAATACACTATTATAGACCCTATTTTATTCTAACCCATATCGAACTCGAAAACCCAAAAAGTTTGGAAAACCCAATTCTCTCCACCTCCTTCCTCCTCCTTAACATCGTTTTCTTGGTGGATACCGGTGGAGTGCTTCACACTTGAGGAGCAACTGCTAAGGATCTCTGATCGTTGTCTCCGAATTATTTTAAAAGTTAGATTCGATCCCTTGAATTTTTATTCACGATTTATATGCTTTTATTTAGATTTTGTATGTGTAAAAGTGTTTTGCTATGCCCCCGTTGCGTTAAAAATCCAACAGTGTTTACATAATTAATAATCTATAATGATTAATCGGGTTTGAAATAAGTAAACGTTGAAGTATACTACTCCTATAATAAAGGAATACATATATAATATTTAATATCTGAATCAATAAAATATAGTTGAAGGAATATGCTCATTGGGAAATCATTTTAAAAGTTCGAGGTGTTTTAATGTTTCGTAAGTGGACGATGAGTCCCTTTAAAACGTACTATTATGGACTTATATCCGTCCTATAATATCTCCGGAATGATTCCAGGGTTTTATCTTAAATCCCGACCGACCCTCGGTCTTATATCATACATTACGCTTAAAGCGAAATAACATTTCACGATATATACTTATCGTACAACATCGCTATATCATGCGAAAATTCAAAACTACGTATCATGGCAAACATAGTATTTATGCGATGATAGTAAAACAATATTTTCACAACACAACAGTAAAATGGAGTTGGGTTTGTAAACTTGCCTGGGTATCTCGAGGTGGAGGATGCTCTAGGTTCCGCTCGGAAATCTATAACCATAAACACATTTCATTTCGTTAGGTTCCGTCCTAATTCACGGTAATTCGCACTCATGCGCTACTCATTATACACCCTCTCAAATCATACTACCCTTAACATTTCTTTTAAGTCATAAACACTTTATGGTCACTTCATTTTCCTAAGTATCTTGAGTTCATTCTCATTATCGTTGTCGGCTCCGCTTAAGGATTCTTACGGTTTCTACTCGCGCAGTCTCGGCTCCGACATTTTTATAAAATTGACAATTCATTATTTTCACTTGAAATTTTTATGACAGTTAGAAAACTCCACATGTTACTCTCTGTAAAAATTTCATGATTTATGAATACTTTTAAGTCTATCCTTTATATTTTCAAAATTCGTGATTTGTAGCAGTTTTTGTCGCGTAAAACACTTTTACTAAAACGATCATAACTTTTGATCCGTAAATCGGAATTAAGCGATTCAAGCACCTAAACGATCCTTATAACATTTTCTATCTTAAACAATGATTATTTCTCAAGAATCTATAGTTTACAACTTCGAGACTTTCTGCAGAAACTTAAAGTTACGGTTTGTTGTTTTTAACGAAGTTACGTTTACGATCGGGGTTTCGTTTATGCCTTAACTATCAACACAACCACCAAAAATCATCATATCATCATCAACACACAAACTCCTCTCAAGAAAATCATGTTCTTGAGGCAAAAACAACCAACGTTAAATCTACTTAACTTAATCATCAAGATTTCATAAACAACACTTAGTAAGCTAGGTTTACTAACACCCACTAAATGGATCTTAAACATGAACCTTAAATAAAGTTAGTCCAAAGATTTTTACCTTTCTTGAAAGCTTGAGATGTGTTCTTGAGGATGGTGGAGGCTTGGAAGTGATTGGTATGATTTTTGGAACCTAAAACCACCATTAAAATCAAGAAACCAAAGAGAGGTTACTATTCACACTATTCACTAGTGAGTTTCTTGAATTTATTCCACCCATCAAACCTTAATAAAAAGAGATGAAAGATTTTTCTTACCTTAGTTTAGTTGCTAGTAGGCTTGGGAAATAATTATGGGATTTTACAAGAACTAGAGCTTGGAGTTTTGAATTGCAATTCCTTCTTTTTTTCTTCGAATAGCCGAATGGGAGCGAATGGGGGTGGGAGGGGGGGTATTTATAGCCCTTGGTTGCTTCTCTTGGATGAATTCTAGGTTGCTTCTTGGAAGGTGACTTGATATCTTTGCAAGTTGATCTTTATTCTTCCTAGGATAGCTTAGGTTTATTCCTTGTCTCCAAATCCATGGACAAATCTTTGTAGCTTGCTAGCTTACAAGCTAAACTACAAGGTTAGCTCCTTAGCACACTATTTGCTAGCTAGCTTGGTCATCCTAGGGTTAGATTACTATTTGATGAAGTAACCATGGTTACTTCCTTACCATGGTTTAGTTAGTGCGTTACGTTTAATTAATCGTTTACGCGTTCGCTCGGTTACTTAAACGTTCTCCACAATACTTATTCGTAAATGGTTCGCAATGTAATTCTTTTCGTATTTATTCCTTATATTTTTATTTATCCTAATTGAATATAAATCCGTAGGATTTTAATCTCGTAATTATATTTTGATTCCCGTAGTCCTTGATAAGTCGTAATTACGGTTATTTTTCAAAGTTCGTTTTCTTCTAAAACTAATAGCGTTTACATACACTTATTTGGTACGTATAGTCGTAATATCTATTCCGAAACTCATTTTCTTATGCACCATATAGTGTGGGCTCAAAAGTTTTTCCCGTATGTCAGGGTTACTATTCATTAAACGTTTTACAGGGTCTCAAAAATTCGAGTTATTACAGTCTTCCCCTCTAACAAGGATTCCGTCCCGGAATCAATTAGAAAAATAAGTGGGGATATCTATTCCTCATGGTGTCTTCAAGTTCCCAAGTTGATTCCTCAACATTTTGATTTCTCCACAAGATCCTAACTAGCTTCACCGTTTTGTTCCTCAGCACTTGTTCTTTCTGGTCCATTATCCTAACTGGCTGCTCGATGTAGGTCAGATCTGGTTGTAAATCTACCTGCTCGTACTCTATTACATGTCGGGCATCGGCATGGTACTTTCTCAACATAGATACGTGAAACACGTTGTGTACTTGTTGCAAATTAGGAGGCAAGGCGAGCTCGTAAGCTAGAGGTCCTATCCTCCTCAAAATTTCAAAGGGTCCTATGAATCTGGGACTCAGCTTCCCTTTCTTTCCAAATCTCATCACTCCTTTCCACGGAGATACCTTCAATAACACCGAATCTCCTACTTCATATTTCTTATCCTTCCTGGTCCGATCGGCGTACTTCTTTTGTCTGTCCTGGGCTGCTGCCAGTCTCTTCCTGATGAGTTTCACCATTTCTCTGGTCTGCTGGACTAACTCTGGTCCTAATAGCTTGTGTTCTCCAACTTCATCCCAACACAGGGGAGAGCGACAACTTCTCCCGTAAAGAGCTTCATACGGGGGCATTCTTATGCTAGCGTGATAGCTATTGTTGTAAGAAAATTCTATCAGGGGTAAGTGATCATCCCAATTTCATTTGAAGTCGATGGCACATACTCGCAGCATATCTTCTAGGGTCTGTATAGTCCTTTCACTTTGTCCATCCGTCTGGGGGTGGTAAGCGGTACTCATGTTTAGTCTGGTGCCTACACATTTCTGGAAGCTTCTCCAAAATCGGGAATTAAACCTCGGGTCTCTATCTGACACTATGGCTACAGGAACGCCATGTCTTATTACAATTTCCTTCAAGTAAATATCTACCAACTTGTCTACGGTGTACCTTTCGTTGATTGGTAGGAAATGTGCGGACTTGGTCAGTCTATCAATGATAACCCATATAACATCGTGATTGGTCTTTGTCCTAGGTAAGCCTGTCATAAAATCCATGGCTATGTGTTCCCATTTCCATTCCGGAATTTCTAGGGGTCGTAACAGTCCACTAGGTCGCTGGTGTTCCGCCTTCACTCTTTGGAATGTCAAGCACTTGCTAACCCACTCCGCTACTTCTCTCTTCATGTTAGGCCACCAATAATATTCCTTAAGGTCACGGTACATTTTCGTACTTCCTGGGTGGATTGAATATCTAGAGTTGTGCCTTCATGCAACAGCTCGTCCTTTAATTCTTGCACATTCGGAATCCAAATCCGGGACGCATACCTCATGATCCCTTCCTCATCCTTCTCGCATCTCACTTCCTCACCGGTCAATGTCCCTTTTTCCTCGCTCATCTTCTTTTCCTGACATACTCGTATCTTTGTAGTCAGTTCTGGTACTAGCTTAATCTCAAATAATCCTTCCGTTCTCTTACCGGTCATTCTTACGTCGATTTCCATCTTCTCAAATTCCTTAACTAATTCCTCCAATGTCATTATCATTTTGAGTCTTTCCTTCCTACTAAGGGCGTCAGCCACCACATTGGCTTTACCCGGGTGATACAAAATTTCACAGTCGTAGTCCTTTATCAACTCTAACCATCTCCTCTGTCTCATGTTTAGTTCCTTCTGAGTAAAAATATATTTGAGGCTTTTATGGTCAGTTTAGATCTCGCATTTCTCACCGTATAGGTAATGTCTCCAAATTTTTAGGGCAAATACTATGGCTGCTAATTCCAGGTCATGCGTAGGGTATCGGCTCTCATACTCCTTCAATTATTGAGAGGCATACGCTATAACCTTGGTGTGCTGCATTAGTACACATCCTAATCCTTTAAGTGATGCGTCGCTGTATATCTCAAACTCTCCCTTTCCATCGGGAAGAGCGAGCACTGGTGCTGACACCAGCCTCTTTTTCAGTTCTTGAAAACTCTCTTCACACTTTTCAGTCCATACGAACTTTTCTGCCTTCCGGGTAAGTCTAATCAGTGGACCGGCTATCTTAGCGAAGTCTTGCACGAATCTCCGGTAATAACTTGCTAAACCTACGAAACTCCTAACCTCTGTCGGGGTTGCTGGTCTTTCCCAATTGGATACCGCCTTTATCTTGGCGGGGTCAACTAAAACTCCTTTGCTACTCACCACATGTCCTAAAAACTGAACTTCTCTCAGCCAAAATTCGCACTTCGAAAACTTGGCATACAATTTCTCATTCCTCAAGATTTCTAAGACTATCCTCAAATGTTCCGCATGTTCTTGCTCTGCCCTTGAGTAGATCAGAATATCATCTATAAAAACTATCACACATATGTCCAGGTACTTTTTGAACACTCTATTCATCAAATCCATAAAGGCTGCGGGTGCATTGGTTAATCCAAACGACATGACTAAGAACTCATAGTGTCCATACCTAGTGTGAAAAGCAGTCTTTGGTATATCTTCCGGTTTGATTTTCAACTGGTGATATCCTGTCCTTAAATCTATTTTGGAAAAATGTACAGCTCCTTTGAGTTGGTCGAATAGGTCGTCAATTCTGGGAAGAGGGTACCTATTCTTTATAGTCAGCTTATTCAGCTCTCGATAGTCTATACATAATCTCATGCTGCCGTCCTTTTTCTTTACGAATAGTACTGGTGCTCCCCATGGTGACACACTGGGCCTTATCATTCAGTTATCTAATAATTCTTGCAGTTGAGAAGCTAGTTCTTTCATCTCAACTGGGGCTAACCTATATGGGGCCTTGGATACGGGTGCCGTTCCTGGTGCTAACTCTATAACAAACTCGATTTCTCTGTCAGGTGGTAATCCTAGTAAGTTTTCTGGAAATACATCCTCGAATTCGTTTACTATGGGTATGTCCTGTATATTGGGGACCTCCTTCTGGGTATCTATCACATAAGCCAAATAGGCCTCGTTACCTTTCCTCAACAATCTCTTTGCTTGAAGCATGGTCAAAAATTTCTGGTTCTGTCATTGACCTTTAAACACTACTTCTTTATCATTCTGCACTCTTATCTTAACTTTATTCTGTTCACAATCTATTTGCGCTCCGTTACGGGATAACCAATCCATTCCTAAGATCACATCAAATTCTCCTAACGCGAATGGTATTAAGTCGACCTCGAAAATCTCCTCTTCTAATTTCAGCTTGCACTTAGGGTATATTTGATTTACAGGGATTATTTCTTTGTTTGCTATTTCCACTCGTAATACCTCACGTAAGGGTATGTCATTAAGTTTTAACTTGCTAGCAAAATCTTGAGATATAGAAGACTTGGTTGCTCCAGAATCAAATAGGACATTTGCATGTTCAGAATTTAACAAAAGGGTACCTACTATCACGTCAGTGTTTCGGACAGCATCCTGAACAGTCATGTTGAAGGTCCTAGCGGCTGGAGGTCGGTTAGATGTAGCTCTACTCATTCCTGAGGCTGGGGGCTTCAACGTTGGGCAATCCCGCTTCATGTGTCCTACCTTCCCACATTGGAAACACGTTACTTTGGGCCGGGTGCAACTGTTGGCAAGGTGCCCGATTTGGTCACACAGGTAACATCTCAGAGGGGCTCTTGTCTGGTTACACACTCCAAGATGCCTCTTCTTACAGGTTTGACATTCTGGTATTGGGGCACGTGGTTGGCTATGAAATGTTGCCCTAGATTGTCCGCCGCCCTGGCCAACGCTCTCAGTTGGGGCCTTTCTGAATCCGGGGCCTCTTGCAGATTGAGACACCGCTCCCCTGACGAACCTACTTGGAAGGCTCCTATTTCCGGTTCCTATTCATTGGCTTCCTATCTTCCTCTTCCTATTCTCCTTTTCTTTCACAGTCCGCTCACTACCAGCTTCAACAATCGAGGCTTTCTGTACTAAGGTGGCATAGTCTGTCAGTTCTAACACTGCTACTCGGTTCTGTATCCATTGTTTCAGACCAAGCTGGAACCTTCGCGCTTTCTTTTCTTCAGTATTCACAAACTCAGGCACAAATCTAGACAACTCAGTAAATTTGGCCTCATATTCTGCCACGGTCATCTTATCCTGTTTCAACTCCAGAAACCTAATCTCTATCTGGGTTTCCATAAACCTAGGGAAGTACTTGTCTAAGAACAGTCGGGTAAATCTATCCCATAGGATCACATCATCAGTTTCTAGGTTTCGTTTGGACTCCCACCAATAGTTAGCTTCTCCTTTCAACATGTAAGAAGCGAAAATGGTCTTATGTCATTCCTCAACTCCTAGTATCTCGAAGGACTTTTCTATCTCTTTGAGCCAGGCCCGTGCTTCAACGGGGTCAGCAGATCCTAGAAACTCTGGGGGTTTGAGGGACTTGAAGGCTCTAAAGACAGTAGCTGTAGTCTGTTGGGCAGCAGGGGGCTGTGGTGGAATAGGCTGTTGGTTCAGATTTGCTCTTAGCAGTTCCATAAATTCATTCACGGGGTTCCCTCCCTGATGGGTATCCTCAGCCTCTTCTTCTATATATTCTTCCTCATCATATTCATTGTAGTCTATGTCTTCTTCACTTCCCTCATTTACTACTGGGTCACCTCGTTGTTGGTTAACAGATTCTGCATGCTGTGCCCTGGTTTCTCTTCTACAGGGTGGCATTATTCTGATAAGGAAAATTGGTCACATGATTATGACAGTTAGGTTATTTTATTCATATATAAGCATGTCATTTATTATTTAACAGGTTTTATAAATGCATTAATATATACATCAATTCTTTAATAACTGCTTCGATATATATTCATAAGATCTCCCAATTATATCTTGGGGATGAAACAACTAGCCGAGTTCATACATGCCTGATTACAATCTATCACTGCTAGTTCTAAATACTGAAAGGAAAATACATAAGCCATGTACCCTGAAAGGCTAGGAACGCTATCTACTACTAGCAATCCTATCAAAATTGGTGACAAGTCACTCAGCCTTCTTCAAGGTCTACATCTAGTCACTAATCTCTCAGTCACTATCACTGCGAGTGAGGTCACGCACCCTCCTCATCGCTCCTGCAATCATCATCTCTGCATCGACTACCGGGATGTATCCTCCCACTGATGTCATCCTCATCTGAACCCTGGTACGGAGCTCGATCCCATCGATCTCTCTACGGGCTATGGCTGGGGAAGCAGCTCTGAAGTCTCTGGGGTATCCTAGTCGGGTAGCTCTCTCAGCTGTCAGTGCCTGGCGTAACCCAGCAATGTGGGTAGACGCCGCCGTGATCTCAGCGTTAAGCTGACTCACTACCCAGTCGTGTACGGCTACATGCATGGTCGCCGGTGGTGGTAGAGGTGAGTCTGGGTCGCTAAAGGATATGTTCTGGACCTCATGAAACTGTGCTCGTATCACCTCCTCAACATCGTCATCCGTATAGGACATAGGGCTCTGGATCCCTGGGGGTGGTGTAGGAGAGCGAATAGCCTGGTGTGGGTACATCTCTACATCTCTCCATACTACGCCATTAGCTACGGGGACATGAAGCTCAGTCTCCTCTTCTAGGACATCCTCAGTAGGGTCATTGTCTGAATCATCAATGGGTGGGCTCTCTGGCTCAGGAATAGGGTTATGCTCAGGAATCATCAAATCATCAATAAAGTCAACCTCCCTCCTAGGCTCCACTGGTACCTCACACAATAGGCAAGGTGTTACTAACTTAGAGTCGGAATTCCCTTGGGGGTAAAACAGTCAAGACTACCCATGTAGCCCGACGACGAACTCGACTTGAGCTCTAATTGATTGTTTTATTATTCTTAGGTCTACATATTTTATATCCTATCGTTTCCAAGATTTGATTACCTAAGGCTCTAATACCATTTCTGTGGCGCCCCAAAACCCGGGGTCAGGAGTCTCGGAAGCCATGCTATCTAAACTCACACAACTCACACTACAATATATAAATACTCATGCTTCACGACCCCACACTTAACACACACACACTACATGTTATTGTCTTGGAAACGAACCATTATTACTAGAGAAATTTTATTACAACCCAAATATAATTAGTCTTACCGGCGGTGACCTTTAAGTAAGGTTAATCCGCCGGCCGAATATACGCTTCTTATTTCTTATTTTACATAAACCATACTTATAAATAAGCCGAACTATAAACAACTGAAAACTAATCCAGCTTATTCCGACTACCTGAGGTACTGTACCAAACAATCTACGGAACAGCTGGCCATTTCCTACCATTTCCTGGCTGTGGTTCTCATGGCAGGCATCTTGATTCACTGTTGTGTTGTGTCAATTTAAGAAAACAAGTGTGAGCTAAGATGCTCAGCATAATAATGTACAGTATGAAAATGACTGTATAATAACATCATATATTATATATATGTTTAATTTAAAAGTAGATTTCTCGGTGTCCCACACCTTCTTATGAGAATAATTTTTTAAGGGGTTTTTATAACCTGCGAATACCTTAATAGTAATCCCAGCACCTAGGCTTGGGTTACGGTATTGCATATCAATTCCAATTGGAAGATTTTGGACATCTCACATGAGCCACCGCATACGATGATCAGTCGTCCTACGGAAAGTAACCTTCTTTACTAGTAAAAGGACTAATACCGTCATCTCTCGGGTATCACCCTGGCCGCATTCGGGCTACGTGTCCCATTTTCGGGTATACACATACTTCACAAGTTCCTGAGTACACAAAGCACCTTCGCCTGCGGTACCTTTGGTAGCCCATCCAGCACACGTAGTACCAGAGTCTACCCCTCCATTGTCCTTCAACAGAATTCTATCCATCCCGGGAACTTGAACCACATCGAAGTTCCCCAAGCGTTTTGCTTGTTGATAGAGATAATTTATCTTTTTAGAATATAAGTGTAAATATATGTATATACGTACTTCCGAGAATTTCGGAGGAAGTACTAGGGATGTGAGTTGACCGTTGTCAACAGATAATTAATAAGGGGAAAAATTTCTTCTTGAAACTATATTCAATATAATAATAAGACGGGATAATATTCACCGATGATCTGAAATTATTCGAATGATACTTCTAAATCAGAAGGTATATCAGGATCTATAATCTTTAAATCAATAACAATCCTTAAATAAATAATCATTAACTAAATAGTAGTCTATAAATAATTAAATGATAATTGATATTCATCATACGTCGAATGAGTTATTCTTTTAAAAGATTTATTTAAATAGTGTTCCTCAACTAGTTTGTGTTTACATAATTAATAATCTATAATGATTAATCGGGTTTGAAATAAGTAAACGTTGAAGTATACTACTCCTATAATAAAAGAATACGTATATAATATTTAATATCCGAATCAATAAAATATAGTTGAGGGAATATGCTCATTGGGAAATCGTTTTAAAAGTTCGAGGTGTTTTAATGTTTCGTAAGTGGACGATGAGTCCCTTTAAAACGTACTATTATGGACTTATATCCGTCCTATAATATCTCCGGAATGATTCCCGGGTTTTATCTTAAATTCCGACCGACCCTCGGTCTTATATCATACATTACGCTTAAAGCGAAATAACATTTCACGATATATACTTATCGTACAACATCGCTATATCATGCGAAAATTCAAAACTACGTATCATGGCAAACATAGTATTTATGCGATGATAGTAAAACAATATTTTCACAACACAACAGTAAAATGGAGTTGGGTTTGTAAACTTGCCTGGGTATCTCGAGGTGGAGGATGCTCTAGGTTCCGCTCGGAAATCTATAACCATAAACACATTTCATTTCGTTAGGTTCCGTCCTAATTCACGGTAATTCGCACTCATGCGCTACTCATTATACACCCACTCAACTTATACTACCCTTAACATTTCTTTTAAGTCATAAACACTTTATGGTCACTTCATTTTCCTAAGTATCTTGAGTTTATTCTCATTATCGTTGTCGGCTCCGCTTAAAGATTCTTACGGTTTCTACTCGCGCGGTCTCGGCTCCGACATTTTTATAAAATTAAAAATTATTATTTTCACTTGAAATTTTTATGACAGTTAGAAAACTCCACATGTTACTCTTTGTAAAAATTTCATGATTTATGAATACATTTAAGTCTATCCTTTATATTTTCAAATTCGTGATTTGTAGCAGTTTTTGTCTCGTAAAACACTTTTACTAAAATGATCATAACTTTTGATCCGTAAATCGGAATTAAGTGATTCAAGTGCCTAAACGATCCTTATAATATTGTCTATCTTAAACAAAGGTTATTTATCAAGAATATACAGTTTACAACTTCGAGACTTTCTGCAGAAATTTAAAGTTACGGTTTGTTGTTTTTAACGAAGTTACGTTTATGATCGGGGTTTCGTTTATGCCTTAACTATCAACACAACCACCAACAATCATCATATCATCATCAAACTATTTCTCTTGGCTCCGCTGTCACCCCTCAAGGATCCATGAACATAGCTATAGTTGAAAATGAGATGCGAGCTAGTGGTTCCAGCTCGCTGAACATCCATCTCGACCCCAACCCTGAAGATTACACCAGGGAGACCAATATTTATGATCGAAGAAATAGACCCGTGGACCTCTCCAAGATTCCTGCCTCACTTGGAGTAGAGGAACTTTTAAGACGTGAGCCCACTCATATCGACAAAGAGCGGAAATAGGAGATTCTGAGGGAAATGACTCGGGAGAGAGAGGCTCGCCTTAAGCAAGCAGGAGCCAATGACCTCGACCCCATTTATATTGATTCTGAATCCACCGACAACGACCTGGTGTTATGGATTAAAAATGGATTAAATATCAAAGTGGTCACTCAACTGAACGCCATATATCAGTTTAATCATCAAAATTAACGGGGTATCATTTGAATCACTAAAGTCATAATAAATATCATACAGATAACTCAAAATATGTGCTCGAGAATTAAAATCTATTTTAATGAGTTCTATATATTTTTTTTCAATCCTATTATAACCAAATGAAAATATATGAATTTTAGTATTTTCTATAATATAATAAGATTTTTTAAAATTTATCTACTATTTATTTTTAATTTTGTAGTCATTTTCTTTATTTAAATAAAATTAATTAGTAGATAAATTTTTAAAAATCTCAAAAAATCATCTAAAATACTATGAATTCATAACTTTTCATTTGGTTCTAATAATATTTAAAAAATATGTTTAGAACTCCATAAAATAAATTTTAATTCTTGAGCACATATTTCGAGGTATCTGTTTAATATTTATTATTACTTTAGTGATCCAAATGATACCCCGTTAAATTTGATGATTAAAATGATAAATGACCTTCAGTTGAGTGACCACTTTGATATTTAACCCGTTTAAAAACTAGGGTATGTTATTTGATGTATTTATTACTAGGGTTCATGAGCTTCGAGGCTCGATTTGACTGCTCTTGTGTCTCGTGACTCAATCTTCCTTAACAAGATGCCTACGTACCTTGCTGATTGCCAAGGATCAAGTCAAAAACATAGTTCTGATTGGGTGGGGGTGAGACCCCTTATATAGGTGTTGGGAGTCCTCGAATTGGACTAGAGTTGGGAGACTTGGTGGATAAGTCTATGATTTAGAATGGACTATGGAGTCCTAGGAAGTAGGAAACTGACTTCTTATCCTATGAGATCTCTTGGAAGCCAATCTCCTAAGGAATTGTATCCTTATTTGGACTTT
The DNA here is from genome assembly GCF_009905375.1 of Apium graveolens. Lineage (NCBI taxonomy): Eukaryota > Viridiplantae > Streptophyta > Magnoliopsida > Apiales > Apiaceae > Apium > Apium graveolens. The sequence continues at coordinate 50,801,604 of NC_133647.1, read as the reverse complement.
ATCATCAGCTGATTTACCCCTTATTAATTAATTACGAAATTAATTAATATCCAGGATTTTAGGCCTTTTTTAATGGGCTTAACTGTCAGCCCAATTCTGGTATAATTAATGCGATATTAATTGCGCAATCAGGGTTTATTTTACTACCTATCATTTGCCCCCCCAACTTCTGGGAAACCGTAAATGATTTCGCAGAAGTTAAGTTCATTTGTTCCCTTACTAGGTATCATTTTTGCGTAAAGTGTGAAGCGACCTACACATTTACAACGATTTGCCTTGTACATGGCTTCAGGGTTGTTTCAGAACCTCCCCATTAATTTTCTTGACCTTTATTCCTATTATTTAGGAATTTTCTGGTATTTTTTTCTTAATTTCCAGGATTTTCCCTTAATTTCTGGGATTTATAGGAATTTTCCTTCAATTTTCAGAAAATATTCATATTTTTTAGGAATTTCCTTAATTTACAGGATTTATTCCTAATTTCTAGGATTTTTCCTTAATTTACATGAATTTTCCCTTAAATTCTCGGATTTTTCCTAAATTTACAGGAATTTTCCCTTAAATACTGAGATTTTTCCTAAATTTACAGGAATTTTTCCTTAAGTTCTGGGATTTTTCCTAAATTTACAGGAATTTCCAGTAATTTTTCATAATTTCTGGATATTATTCCTTAATTTTCAGGAATTTCCAGTAATTTTTCAGAAAATATTCATAAATTCCAGGAAATTTTTTATGGAATTTCCTTAATTTTATGTTATTTTTATTCCTTAATTTTCAGGAATTTCCCCCTTTTTCCTTTCTTCTCTCTTTTTTTAATACAATTTCGAGCAGGAGTCCTTTCGGTCAGGATCCTAGTTGAATAAGCCATCCATTTAGCCTGGTTGAAGGCCCATTTGGTCAGGAACAGTTGACCAAGAATTTTTGGTCAGGATTTTGACTGTTCTGACCGAATAAAGCCTCTGTTATACCTACTCGTGGGGATTTGTCCTGGGGTTTGTTCGAACAGGATTCCTGACCGAAATTCGGTCAGTAATTGATGTTGACTCAGATTTTTTGACCGAATAAGGCTCCTCTATTTCTTGATCGTGGATATTTTCGACCTGAGCAGCTCGACCAGGATCCTGACCGAAATTCGATCAGGACATATTTTCTAAATCTCTGATCGAATTTTTCAGTCAGTACCTGATATTTGCCCATTTTCTGACCAAATAAAGGGTCCTTTATTCTTGGTCGTGGGTATTTTCGACTAGAAATTGTCGACCAAGAATTAAACTATATTCCTGACCAAATATAGCTCTTGAATTTTTTAATTGGGCCAGACCTCTATTCTTGGGCCTTAATGGGCTTAAAACCTGGGTCTTTTTCATTTTTGGGCCCTTTGTTGGGCTTTCAAACATTGGGGCACTTAACAAGGCTTCATTTTAATGGGCCTTTTTTGGGCTCTTCCTTCTTTTGCAAATATGTAATATTATATATATATGTTTTTTATTCTGGAATCCTCCATTATTTGGGCTTTTTGCTGGGCCATGTTTATGGGCTTCAAAGTCCAAAAATCCAGAATATTCTGGAATTCTGTAGCCTCCTTTCTGTAGCCTCCTTTATGAAATCATGAAAAGGAAATTTCTAGATTCTTCTAGAATTGTCTTGTTTTTGGGCCCAAATGGGCTTTTGACCGGCTATAGCCGGTTAATCTCTATTTTACCGGCCCAATTACCGGATAGTTATTACTATAAATGGGGGGAGGGGAAATAAGAAATCACACTTCTCATTTCTCATTTCTCATTTCTCACCTCTCAAACACTCCTCTTCCTTCTTCTCCTCTAGAAGTTTTCCAGTGATCTCCTAGCCTTTTCCGGCATTCTTCTCCTCTTTCGAAGGTTTCAAGTTATACTCTATCTTCATCAATGGCAGATAAAAGTTCTAAGATAGCGGCTAAGATCGTTTCTGCTTCAAAACGAGGTAACGATATCGAAATCCGCTCTTCTTATATGTCCTTATTAGACATGATAAACACTAGGGCGGATGAATACCCATCTAATGCACATTTAGATTCATTTGATTATTGTTAGAAATGGTACAATATAGATTTTGATAAGCTTAACACACTTTATAACATTCATCCCCCTCTTAGACTAGTTCCCGCTGAAGGTGGTGACCGCACATGCCACTGGAAGCCCGACACTCTATTCATTTATGCAGACGCCCTTACCGCTGGGCTTAGGTTTCCTTTTCATGATTTCATTCATGTCTTACTAGCAGACTTACAAATTAGTCCTTGTCAGCTTCCCCCTAATGCTTGGAGAAATATTTTATGTTTCATGGTTTTGTGTCTTAGGAGCAGTTTCCCTTTGTCAATAGCAGTCTTTAGGAAAATCTTTCAATGTTACAATAGTTCTCAAAATACCCGTGGTTGGGTCTATATTAGACAAAGGCCCAAATGCAAACACATCTTTAACAGTACTTCCATCCCTGACAATAACCAACACTGGAGGAGTAGTTTTATCGGGCTAAGATGGGAGAATGGAGACTGGGGCACCCTCTTCAGATCTTCCTTTGGGAAGGTCAGCGATGGTTGCCTCAAATCCATTCACCTAACCCCCGAGGAGACTATTATCTACAATGAGCTCATCCAGGATAATGGTGCCACTCCCAGTTGGACTTTATTAGAGGAGTTTTTCCTTATCCAAGTGGGGCTCTCCTCAGTTTCTAGGTTATTTTTCTTCCCTTCTCATTTTTTCTTTTTTCATGCATTATTGACACCACTTATTTTTCTTTCTCTTTTGTTTTTGTAGCTGCTAAGGAAATCAATGAAGATAATCTGCCCGTTGTTAAGGAGACGACGAGGATGAAAAAGGCCCAACTCGTAGGGTTGGATACCCGGGGAAAAGCTTTGGACCCTAGCTTTTTGAGGAAGCATGAGGAGCCTATGGTGGAGACTTCCTCAGGGGGAACTGAAGTCCCAAATGCCCATGTTTCTACTGCTGCTCCCATTTCTGTTGCCACTGGTGCTTTCCAACCTCTCTGGGGGTTTTCTTCGTGGGGATACCGTGGTTGGATCCACAAAACATGCGTGGGATTGGTCCTACCACGGTGTGACCCCAAGGAATTTACTGTCATCGTGGATGGCCCAGATATGGAGAGAATAGAGCTTATGGGTGCTCAATCTTTGGCCTCGGTACAACCCCTCTTCTCAAACTCTTTTTTTTAATACACATGTAGCATCCTCTTACCTTATCTTTTTTGTTTACTATTTTGTTTCAGTCTAATGCTTATTTCCAAGCTGCTGTGAGGCAAGCTGAATCGTGGAAGAAGGCCTCAGATAACGCTGATAACGCTCTTAGGAGGCAGCAGAAGAAGTACGCTTCGCTAGAGAGAAAGATGAAGCGTAAGGAGGAGGAGCTAGGAAAGTCAAATACTGAACTGGTCGTGTTGAGGGCCGAGAAGGAAATAAAGTTGAGAAGCAATAAGGGAGTTAGGTATGTGAAATCCTAAGAAACCCTAGCAATAAATATAGAGAAGTGTGTCATCATCAGCGCGATGGTGACTGATCATGAGATAAGGTCAAGGTTTGAAGGCATAAGCGATACGTATAATTAATCCCCTTTAAGTTGAGAGTATTCGATGAAAATTTGAGATAGACCGATGGATTAATAAGGAAACACGGATGGACTGAGGGGACAAGATAACAAGATATTAGGAAAATAGGGTGAAAGAAGTGACCTTCAAGAATGTGAAGTGTATGTAAGACCGGTGGCTTGATACTCAGAAAGGGAGACGCCAGGTATAAAAGATATCCCAACATTGAGATGACGATTGAGATAAATAATGGAGATAAATGAATAGTTACAACTAAAAAGTTCACATTGAACACGACCAATATCTTCCAGAACATCCCTGTTATCATTACCAAATCAGAAAAGAATAGCGGATAACCATTGTTATCTTTTGAAGGCCCTATGGATTGACCTCAACTTCAATAAGGATGTTATTGTGAAATTTGGTATAGACTATCGAGGTGGGAATGATTGAATAAGATAATCTATCAAGGATATATGACTTGATTTATCCATGGAAGGATGCAAGTACCTTTTAAATGTGGAATTAAGGATAGAACCTCGATAACTTGAGATGAACCCTAGGGAATGCATAAAGGTTGGCATTTCACCCTTAATAGGGACAATATGAGTTTTAACAGTATGAATTGGAAAGGATTAAGGTAACAACAACCTTTAAGGATCAGTAGAGAAATTTTTCAGAAGTATATAGACAATGATTCTAGTTTTAGTAAATGGTATTTCGGTATGCCCTGTATCTAAGGAATACATGAGGAACGATTCAAGGATAACCTTAAAGGTTTTACAAGGAGAAAGATAATATTCAAAGTTTTGAAGAATAAAAATTTGATAAAGGAAATATGACGTAATTATAATAATGCCAAGTGGGGCACGTGTTGAACCATAAGAAAGTATATATCGACCCAATGAAGGTTGAGATTGATGAAAACAAGAAGGACCCAAGATAAGAGACGTCCTAAGTATGATCGAGAGTCAGTCGTGATAATGTTAGCCTCTAAAGACCGAGGCAATAACTTATGGAAACATGGTGATATTTTTTTTCTCACCAAAGCTTAAGGAAGAGTATTTTCTCACAAGCAGTGATTGGAAATGAGGTATAAATTTAATTGGAAATTATTCAAAAGATATTGATATAAGGAACTATTACTATTAGGATAGGACAATGAGGTGGCCGACACTTTAAGTGTAAGAGAGCAATTATAGGCGCTTGTGCCAGAGGAATACAGTGATGATGGTTAAAGCCGTGAAGGTTGTATTATGGTGTGAAAGATTGACATTACTTCTGATGATTGTGCGATACTCAACCGTAATAGTAGTTTGGTAAAGATTTAATTCATGTAATCGCCGTGAGCGGGCTATCTATCTTAGAAGGTCCTATCTTGAGATAAGCCAGGACCATGTTTCAAAAAGGACTAAAAAACCCTTGAGTTAAGTCCTCTATTGAAGGCATATGATTAAGAATGGTATTAACCTGCTATCATTGCTTTGATTGAAACTCTTCTGTAATTTTATCTGCTTCATGTCATGTATGTAGGTCAGGATCTGGAGTGTTCTTCATGAATCATGAATGGTGATTATGTTACCTCCTTGGAAGAATTTGATACGACAGGTATGGAATTCGTATGATTAGCTATTAAGATTCCAAGGAAACAAATGACTACCGTAGGTCTGTGGTGGACTATAGTAATGCATCAACGATTCTTTGAATAATGAGACGATAACAACCGTGAGAGTTGTATTGTAATGGATGTTAAGATTGAGTACCACTAATCGGGTCGTGGTGATGTATAAGTTATCATTGATAGACTAATTAAGTCGATTATCTACCAATTGAATATTTGTTCCTTCTTATCAATAGAGAGTCGTATTACTATACGAGGAAGGTTGCAGTGCAAACATAAAATTCTAGTAACAATGATGTCTAGAATGAAATCCCAGATTCGATTTTCGCTGTCGAGGGAGTTCCAACGGTGATTGTTTATAAGCTCGAGCAAGAGCATGGGTTCATAGAATGATGGACGGAATAGTAAAAGATTCAGGAACATGAATTGCGATGTTATAATACTTGATGTTGAGATATATACATTTATATGTTTTGTTTCTCCTGTGATAAACCTCTATAGTTCAGAAGTAGACTCCAAGCCAGATGTTTTGTGGCAATATTTTTATATAATTCTCTTAAATTCTTTCTTTTCTCTTCTTTTCATTTTTTTGTAAACTGAGAAGAACAACCCTTCCAGAAGGGGAGGTATTGCCGAATGACTATCTATCTGTGTGATAGAAGCCTAGTAGGATACCACATGTTGGTTAATTGCTTGTCCAGTACTAAAGGATGGCCACCTTCTGTACTAACTATGCAATAAAACAAGTGTTCATGATCATAGTGATCTCTCAATAAATTCTTTACTTCTATATGATTGATCAAACTTTGAAAGATAGAAGCAGCTAGAAAAGGAGTAGTATAAGTATGATGGTATTCAGAATGGAAACACATTCATGATACTAAGGTTGGCACAATTATTAAAAGGTTATAAACTTCAGCGAGTAAGAGTATAGGCTAATAGTATTCTGTACGGAAGATAGTAACAATTGAAAATGGAAAAGAATAAGTATTGAGAAGCGAAAGCTTAGAGCTAGATGGATATAATGAGAGTTTGTGTGATAGACTTGAAGGAAATTTGGAATGCGCTTAGCAGGGTTTGAGTTTTCTTACGACGATAAATGATATGATAGTGTCAGAATGTCGCCTTACGAGGCTCTGTACAAAAAAAGAAAGATGTCGGTCTCCCTTATATTGGGATGAAGTTGGAGGAGCGCAAGATGCTCAGGTCCAAAGTGGTCCAAATAACCAAAGACATAGTAGATCTAATTCAGAGGATAGCTGGTAGTAGCCCAAGATCGATAATAGAAGTATGTCGGTTTGGCCCGAGAGGACAAACAGTATGAAGTAGGGAACCTAGTATTTTTAAGGGTATGCCCTTGGAAAGGATTGATGAGGTTCAGAAAGAAAGGAAAGTTAAGTCCACGATTTGTTAGACCCTTGGATATATTAAGACGTATTGGGAGGTTATCAAATAAACTAGCCCTACCCCCGAACCTGCAACAAGTTCACAATGAGTTCCAAGTATCAATGTTAAGGAAGTATGATCCAGAGGCGAGACCATAGGGGAATAAACACGTAAACCTGCGACCAGACTTAACCTATATGGAGCAACCAGTGAGGGTTATGAATCAAAAGGAATAAGTGCTTAGAAACATGGTTATCAAACTAGTTAGAGTTTGGTGGTAGAACCACAATGCGGGAAAATTGGCTTGAGAGTTAGAAAGTGCAATGCTAAGAAAGTATCCCCAACTGTTTTCTATTTGATTTCGGGACGGAAACCTTTTAAGGAGGGGAGACTGTAATAACCCCAATTTTTGGAAATTTTTGAAACCTTGATGAATAGTAACTTTTGCTGACTATGCTGATTAAGGAAATTATCAGACCACACTACATAGGAGTACTGTTATGGAAATTCTAAGATCGTATTAGTATTCCATAAAGTAAATGAGTGTATGTAAAGGTCGTTAGAATACGAATCCAGACACTTTAATTTTTCCCAAAAATCCACCGGTTACCGAAATAATTAAGTGTAAGGTAACACGATTTAAATAATTTAAATTCAAGGATTATAAGAGAGGATCATTAAGGGAGTATGAAATATCAAAGAAGGTTTTGGGAAACCCAAGTAATAAGATCCCGGATATGATCCCCCAAACGATTAATGGGAACGAGAGTTAAGCGAACCGTAAAACAAATAAACGGTCAAGAAACAAGCTTGTAAAAGAAGCAAGGGAGATTAATCAAGTGGAGTAGAAACTAGGTGACATCATCACACCATAAGAATATGACATGTGGCTTGGGGATGAGGTCATCAAGATGATGCAAGCACTTTATTAAAGTGAAGATGAGATATTTATTCAAGTAACCACTTGGTTAATTCACAACCAAGTAAATTTTGGCACAAATCTCAAGGTCAACCAAGCAAAAAGGAATTAAAAGACCATTTCTTCATTTTTGAAGTGAAAACCCGAGAGGAAAGGGGACAAAAAATGGAAAAGAAAGAAATGCTTGTATCTTGAGTTTCCTTGGCCGATTCGCGCGTGCTACCGGTCAAATCGAAGCCCTCGAGAAGCTCTACAGATATAGGGTAACCACTCTCCTCACATCCTTTATTACCATACTCGTTTTGCATGATTTATGGCTAGATGAATAGTAACCATGTTTGTGTTCTTGAATTCTTTGAAAAGAGCAAGGTTGTTTAAGGTTAGATCAAGGTTAGAGGCGATACAAGCTTTTTTCTTGTGTTAAGAATCTACAAGGAAGGTATGAATCTCTTGAACCCTTATACATTAGTAGGTTAATAAGGTTTAAGCTTGTATGATTTAATTAGTAAATAAAGTTTGTTCCATTTGTTAGTTTTTTGATTGATTTGTATAAATTATGGTTAACGAATCTTTGGTTATAATTAATGGATTTGATTGTGGTTGAATGAGTTAAAAATCTTGAGAATGTGGACTGATATAGTGTTGTATAGATGAAATATTGAGGATTTTTGATGGTGATGAATGGTGAGGTTTTGACATAGTGAAAAATTTGGAAAACTTGTAAACATAGCCGTTGTAATGCCCGTTCGCATATAGACTGTTTGTACTTAGAATAAGGATCAGAACACTCACTGCTTAAACTGTAAATTTGCCATGTTTAGCTAGATCGTGTCGTAAGCTTCGTTTTGGTATTTGATTCGCTTAGATCCGATATACGTTTAGAAGAAA